>NW_025335108.1:0-140459 GCF_018152115.1 Drosophila rhopaloa
ATGAATTAAATAAAACAACCTTTTCAGTTGAGTTCTGTATTAAAACTGAATTTTATTTTCTAAGTCCCTGCTTAGGAAACTAACATGAAATTCTTATTCTGGTCTTATCTGTGGCCTACGCAGAGGCCGCGTCTGCCTGAGCGGGAGAGTTATCATTTGACCCCCGCACAGGAACCCTTGGTGCAGTGTGAGAAACATCTCAAGTGATTATCTTCGGTTAGGCTCAAGTGGCCTGCACTTACAGATTACAAGTGCTAACACCGCTCCTTGTAGGGTCTAAAATTACAGATCATAGTTTATGGCTCTGAGTCGATTTACAATTGTCACATGACATGCACAGAGCTCATAAAGTATTATATTTTATTTTTATTAGTGTTCGTCTGAGCATTCTGGCAAGGGCAGGCAAGATTAGGTGTATGTGTTAATTACAATTTATTTCATTTATTCTCAAAAACATTGCAATACAAAATTAGTGGACTGTATTAATTCGATATATTTTATTTTGCATAATAATTTTGACACCTTTCCACGGCTTGCAATTATTGTGTTTTAACATTTTAGTGAATTTATTTATTTTTTAACATAAAACATTTTTATATCATAGATTTATTGTATCTATAAATTTAAATATTAAGCATACCGCTGGGTAATGCTATGGCTTGTAACTGCCTTCGTATTTTTATTTTTTTTATAAAATATACAGTTAATATAATTATTATTACAATTGCTAAAATGAGGGATGCATGTCCAGTTAAAAGGTGAAAGTCTAATTCATTCAATTCTAGCTTGTGAGCTTTTAAATATTGAATTTGCTTAGATAAACGATAGATTTCGTCCGTATGGTTAATTAATGGCATGTCGAGCGGGTACCAAATAATCTTTGGTATTTCGTTAACTTCTCCAATGTAAGACAAAGCTAATGTTCCCTGATCTTCTAACTTAATACTGTGTTGAGCAACTAATATTTTATCATCAGTTCGAGCAGTACAATCTGACCTCAAAGTCATTATTCCTTGTTAAGGTAAATCTACTATCTCTATTTTTGAGTTGCTACACTGAATTCTAGCCTTAGAATTGTTTTGAACCTTAAAAAGCCATCTACTTTTCCTTTCCAACTCAACCCAATATGACTTACTCTCTATAATCGATTTATACCTGCAGTTCGATGCCTTATTTGGTTTGAGAGGTTTAATCTCACAACTATTGTCGTTAGCACTACTCCAAGGCCAACTTCCCTCACAAACTCTTTTATTCGACTGCCACCTTTGACATTTATTAATAGTAGATTCTGCCATAAGGTGATATGCATCGATCTCGAAATTATAAATTAAATACTGAGATTCTACATGCACTGTAATCATGCGGTCGTCCAATTTAACCGGAACTGGGATAACCTTATAAAGTACTGAAGCATGTCTACCAAACAAAAATACCTTTGTTTGGCATTAATTATTAATTTTTTATCCACAAATAAACCTCTAGCCGTCAATAAGGTGTAAACCTCCTTTATTTCTGTGCCTGTTCTTTTCCCTGGCAAGACTAGATTTTCAGACAAACTGTCCTTAATTTGGAAATTTCACCCTTTAGCTGACTAGGTCTTAATATGTTTGTATTAAGTCGGCCATGATTTATGTCTATTAATAGGCTTATGATACCATATTGAATTTTGTCGCATTCATCTATAATGTTACTTTGCTGTTTGATTATCATAAAAAAATTGATAGACTCTTTGTACACATAATAAGATTCTTGCAATACCGCCGTCATGTTCTTGATTCTTTCGTTCATTCCTTTAAAATTTGAGTTAACTTTATCAGTCGTTTTCTTTAAAATGTTAGTCGTAGAATCGACTAAGGAAGTCTGTTTCCTACTTAACTCGTTCAGGCTATGCTGATTGCTTAATAAGTTTTTCATATTATCCTCCATTTGTATCCTGTCGTCTTCATCCATTATTCCAAACAAAATGTGATAAAGCGATCCCATAAAACCAAATGGAGCACGTTTACTTCTTGATTTTCAGTGAGCCATAAAAAGTTTATTATTTTCTTCTATGTCTGAGATCTGCCTTTCTGTGTTACTCAGAACTAAAAGACATTGATCCTCAAAACTATGAAGCCGTTCGCAAATGACCCTCATTTTTGGTATTAATTCTTTACCTTTTTTAAGCATTTCCAAGTAAACGTCCATATTATAAAATATTATTAAATTCCAAGAGGAGGCTACAATTTCAACGTCCCCCATTGGGTCTAAATATATTGCCGAGGTCTTATTTATCTTCTCTATTGCATACCTTGGCTGATCAACTTTAGCTGATGCGTTAGCAAATTGGCATAATATAAATAATAACATAACATAATAACAGCCATTACAAAACCAAGTTTTGAGATCTTTGATGTACCTCTTTTTTGTCTTTTCGGTTTTGTCTCTTCGGGATCAGATTCCATTTTATCGACAGACTTTATTCCGTCTAAGGGACAAATCTTGCTTATTGGTCTAATGATAAATCCATCTTGTAATTTCACTTCTACCACTCTAACCTTGGTCTACCAATCAAGAAATGACCTGGAGTTAATACTTCATGTTGATCCATTTCATTCTCAGAAGTATACAATGGTTTCGAATTCAAGCATGCTTCTATTTGACATAAAAGTGTTGACATATCTTCGTATGTCAGACTATTTTCCCCTATTACCCGTTTCAAATGGTGCTTCATGGATTTAACTCCAGATTCCCAATTACATCCGAAGTGAGGTCCTGCCGGGGGGATAAAATGCCAATCAATTCTATCTTTTTCAAGCTGCGCGGCAATCATTGTGTTTTTCTTGATTGCTTTAACTAACTCTTGATCTAACTTTCTTGAAGCTCCTACGAAATTTGTTCCGTTATCCGAATAGATATTGGCAACTTTTCCTCTTCTATCAACAAATCTTCTTAGGTTAGAATGCATCCGAGGTTAAATCACTTACCTCTTTAATTTTGCATTTATCAGCAATATCTACTAGAACTCTAGTAGCTAAATATGGTGCAGATGCAGTACCATATGTGACTGTTGTCAATTTATAATTTTTAATTTTTTCATCTGGAGAATCTCTCCATAAAATATATTGATATTCTTGATCATTATCATTAATATTTATCTGACGATACATTTTTGCAACGTCCGCAGATACTACAAATTCCCATTTTCGCCATTTAATAATAATGTCAAAAATATCTTTTTGAACTCGTGGACCAATCCACATTATGTCGTTCAAACTTTTATTATTAGTTGTTTTTGCTGAAGCGTCAAAAACAACTCTTAATTTGGTCGTCAGACTTGAATCTCTAATTACTGCCTGGTGAGGTAAAAAGTACTTTCCTTCTTCCTGCACTGCGACCATATGACCTAAATCCATATACTCATGCATGAATTTAGCATTGTCTAACCTTAGTACCTTTGGATTTTTTGCATCCAGAGACAATCCACCCGAATTCGGTTTTTTGACCGAGGAGGCCATTAATTTTGACCACTCCATTCTGCAGAATGTTAGTGTATAGATCTGCCCCAATTAGCAGATCTACACGACCCGGCTTATTAAAGTCTGGGTCAGCCAAATTGTACTTTTCCCACTTTGTTTTGTCAACATTAACAGTGTTGACTGGGAGAGCCCTCATTAGTTTTGGAAGTATAAGTGCTTCAATTCTTATCGTTTTTTGGGAATTATTTCGTTTAATTGAAAGATTTACCTTGTGCTTCGAGATGCACTTTCCCGTGGACGATACTCCACTGATCTCTGTTTGAGACCGAATTTTGGGCAATTTCAGAATCTGCGCAGATTCTTCTGAAATTATTGTGCTTTGAGAACCACTGTCGATCAAAGCTCTAAAATTTTCGAAACCCCCCTCAGAGGTTTGAATTTGAATGCGTGCTGTAGCTAGCAACGCTTGTTCCGATGTCATACACGTGTTTACTTTTTCATTAGTTTTTTTTCAGTTTTTTCGTCTGTTTTAGACATTACATAAATGTGTAGCATACTATGGTGATTTTTTTTACAAATCGAACATGAAATGTCGCTTTGACATTTCTTACTATAAGAGTGTTTAAGGCATTTAAAGCACAAATGTGCCTTTTTTACTTTTTCCATCCGTTCAGATGGATTCAAAGCCTTAAATTTTTTACACTGAAGTATCCAATGTCCCGTACTTTTGCACATCGGACAACTGTTAGTAGACAACTCTTTCATATTGCTACTGAACACTTTTTTTGCAGGTTTTTCATCCTGAACTGAGCTAATCGAACTGAGTCGTTGCTCTAAAAATTCAATGACATCGGGCAATGCTTGAATTTCTTTAGTTTTTTTAACATGGCTCTCATATAGTTGCAGAGTTTCTTTATTAAATTTTCTTAATATTATGTGTGCAAAAACTATATCAACCTCGTCTGAAATTTGTGCCTTTAATTTTATCATGTGAATTGACTCATTAATTGTGTCAATAAACATTCTTAATTGCCGAACTGATTCCACATTTAGATTTTGGAGATCAAGAGGGCGATTTATATGATCGGAAAAAATTTTCCTTTTATTTTCAGACCGCTTGGTTAACAATTCCCAAGCGGCCTCATAATTTTGCCCTGATCCCAACAATAAGTGAGAAACCACATTCCTGGCTTCTCCCTTAAGTGAGATTTTGAGGTAGTTAAATTTCAAGGTAGGACTGAGATCCTCCCATAAATGTATGAGTTCATTAAATAACTCATAAAATAGATCCCAATCTTTGTAATCTCCAAAAAATGTACCTCAATTTTAGGCAGCGTTGGCAAATCTTCAATTTTATGATTTGCAACTTCTACCTTTTTTGGCACAATTTCCTCGAGTTTTTTTCTCATGTCTTTGGTAACCATGGAAATATCGAACGCTAATTCTTCCAATATATCATTATACCTTTTAATCGTGACGTCCGTTTCCCTGCTTCACGGCAACTATCTTATCCCAATAAAAATTAAGCTTCCCTATCCTAATTTCAAATGTTTTTATTTTATCATCTTGAATATCCTCAAATGTATCTTTTAAATACCTTTCTAACTGCTCTATTGCTGTATCTAACTGGCTTTCGCAGTTTACACTTTTTTTTTGTATTCTGCTCTTTTACCATTAATTTACCATCGGACTTATCGGATTCAGCTAACACTTTATCTATTCTTACTTTAATTCTATTAAAAATCGAGAGCATTTGCTCGTCATGACTCTTAATGAAGTAGTCATGCGCGACTACTCCAATATGCATCAGAGCTTTGTGATTTTCGATGCACTCGGCCTTTAGCTCATCAAATTTCTTTAAGTATTCAAATGATAAGCTTGGGAGATCTTCCAGCGCCTTACTGGCGTTGGTAATCTCATCCTGCCTTTTTATTAGTGCGATTGTTTGCTCGGACAACATTTTTTTATATATTTTTTATATTATTTGTAATTATTAAAACTTGAATTTAATTATCGACAACTTTTTTTTTTTTTTTTTAACTTTAACTAACAATAAGTTTACGAATCTTAACATTAAAATTTAACTAACAGTATAATAAGACTGCATTCTGGTTGCGCGTGCCTCAAGTCGGTCGCTGGGTGGGTAAGTCATTGCGACGAAGGCGTGATTGGTTGATCAACCTTGTAAGACCTCTCGCCAGGTGGTTAGGGTGCAACGATAGCTTGGTAAAGTACTTTTCCTTCTGTTCTGCGATCACTTCTTTGACTGGTAGAACGTTTAAGTCGCGATGTATGTTTTCGTTGCGAACGTACCACGGTGCCCCGGTGATTGTTCTCAAGATCTTCGACTGTGCTCGCTGGACTATGTCAATATTGCTATTGCTGGCATTCCCCCATAACTGAGAGCCGTACATCCATATAGGTTTTAGTACCGAGTTATACAGCAGGACTTTATATTCAAGACTAAGGGGAGACCGAGCGTTGATAAGCCAATGAAGGCTACTGGCTTTTAGCTTTAGGTGTGTTCTTTTGGCTTCAATGTGCCGGCGCCATGTGAGTCTTCTGTCGAGATGTACTCCTAGATATGTTACTTCGTTTGCTTGCGGGAGTAGAGTATTGTTCAACATGAGCGGCGGGCAGTTTTGCCTGTTCAGGGTGAACGTAACGTGCTTGCATTTTTGTTCGTTCACTTTAATTCGCCAATCTGAAAGCCACTTTTCTACATCGACCAGATGAAGAGCGAGCTGCGCAGTTGCTTGCATCGGGCATTTTGAGCGGCTGAGAATGGCTGTATCATCAGCAAATGTAGATGTTGTTAGTCGTGTGCTTGTTGGGATGTCTGCTGTGTAGAGGACATATAATGTTGGCCCGAGCACGCTTCCTTGAGGAACTCCAGCTCCAATAGTGAAATCGTCAGTTATAGCAGTGTTGCATCGAACAGCAAATTTTCTGTCGTAGAGGTAAGACTCTAAAAGCTTATGGGTGTTGTAGGGGAGCATTGTCTTGATCTTGTACATTAGACCTTCTAGCCAAACTCTATCAAATGCTTGAGAGACGTCTAAAAATATGGCAGTACAGGACTCTCGTTTTTCGAACGCGTTCCGAATTTCTGATGTTATCCGGTTTACCTGCTCAATTGTTCCGTGCTTTTCACGAAACCCAAATTGATGTGACGGAATTCCTTCCTGGATTCTTAGGTATGTGTTTATCCGAGTCAATACGCATTTTTCAAAGAGTTTAGATAAGCATGAGAGTAGGCTTATAGGTCTATACGACGTGGGAATTGTGTGGTCTTTTCCTGGCTTTGCTATCATTATTATAATCGACTTTTTCCATCTCACTGGAAAGTGGCCAAGTTTTGCGATGGCATTAAAAAGCTGGGTGATAGTGCAAACGGCGCAATATGGGAGCTCAATAATCATTTTGGGAGTTATGAGGTCGCAGCCCGGGGATTTTTTCGGATTCAGCTGATTTTTGATGATGTTAACGATTTCGTTTGGGCGAAACTCAATTGGTTCATGTTGAAGATGAGGCTCATGTGGTAAAGTCGGCAAGGTGAACGCACTAGTGGCAGGATTTGGTTGGAAGACATTTTTAAGGTGGTTGGCAAACGTGCTGGCTCTGTCTGCATCGCTGCGCGCCCAGCCGCCTGTGGGATTTCTAATAGGCATCACGGTTACTTTCGGTGAGCTTAGAGTAGGGTGAGCTCTCCATAGTGAGTGTTTTGTACTAGATGTTGACAATTGCTCTATGTAGCGTCGGTGGACCTGTGCTTCTTCTTGCTGTAAAGCTTTTGTGAGTTGACGTGAGGCATATTTTAAGCTTTGCCTAGCAGATGGTGATCTGTGGAGTTGCCACTCTCGACGTAAGCGTCGCTTTTCGAGGACGAGCTGTTCTATTTGTAGATTTGTCTTCTTTTGGTTGCTTTGTGTACTTGTAGTTTGGGGTGTTGAAACTCGAGCTGCAGAGACGAGTACAGACTCCAGTGTATTAACAAATCTGTCTACGTTGGCTGTATCGTTGAGATGATGACTTAGCTCAATGTGTGAGCTAATGTATTTCTTGTACTTAACCCAATTGGTTTTCTGAGATGTCAATTTAAACGATTGCTCCAATGCTCCTGGATGTCGGAGTAGAATAAACAGGACAGGCGAGTGATCCGATGAAAGATCCGAGAGGCATTCGGCGCTTATCAGATTTTTAGGAATGTTTTTGGTAATTGCAAAGTCTATTAAATCGGGTAGTTTCCTTGGGTCTGCCGGCCAGTATGTTGGTCTGCCAGGAGAAACATGGTCCAGCTTGTTCTTGGCTTTTATAACTGCATTATAGAGCTGTTTTCCTTTTGGAGTCACGAGACGTGATCCCCAGTGTGTGTGCTTGGCGTTGTAGTCCCCTGCTGCTATGAAGTGGTCTTCTAGCGAGTTGAAAAACTGCATAAACTCATCTTCAGCTATGGTGAAGCGAGGGTGGCAGTATACAGCGGCTTTTGTAAGTTGGTTTTAGCAAATTTGTTATGATAGTGGTGCTTAATACGGCTTCTGATAAGAATTCCAGTCCCACCATGTGCTTTACCATCTGGATGATTTGTTCCGTAGAATGAATAACCTCGTAGTTGAAAATTGTATTTGTTTGTAAGGTGTGTTTCTGAAAGCAGCATTACGTCGATATGGTTGTCGAGTAGGAATTGAGCTAACTCAAGTTTATGCTGTGAGACGCCGTTAGCGTTCCACGAAGATATCCTTAGGGAAGTCATTATTTGGATTGTTGTGAATCCAGCATTTGAATCAAAAGATTTTGGTTTCGCATTAAATCTTGCATAGTTGTGCGCATAAACGACATAAACTCCGTAAGGCTTTGCTGCAGGCTGTATATCATATCTTCAAAGTTGCTTTTTGACTGCTCCGGCAGTTGTTGCTGCTGAGCCGTGTTCGGTTCTTGGTATGCTGATTGCAGAAATGAACTTTTTGAGACAGGGTTAGCCAGTCCTGATTTTAAAGCGCTTGCGTAAGTCACATTTTTATCAGAGTTTAAGGGTCCTAGTGAGGATCTGGCTGCAGTCGAGAAGAAGACTTCAGGGTTTGATCTGGAAGCTGTCATCTGTTTATTTTGGGTGCGGGCGGCAGTTCCTCTCTGGTGGATGCGACTTTTCAGCTCCTTATAAACAGGGCAGCCTCTGTAGTTAGCAGTGTGATTGCCACCGCAGTTGCCGCACTTTTTCGAGTTGCAGTCATCTTTGCTCGCTGGGCAGTGTGCGGAGTCATGAAGATCTCCACAAACTACACACACCGGGCGCAGCTTACAGTATGACCTTGTACTTCGCCATATTCTTGGCAGTTCGCACATTGTACCGGTCCATTGCGTTTGTGCGGTTCCTCAACTGTAATTCTGCGGTGCAGCAGGAACTGAAGATTGTAAATGGGGTGCACTTCGTATTTCTTTAGGGGCTTACTTTCTGGTTCGAGTTCAACCTTAAAGAGTGGCGACGGCTTTCTATCCCTGTTAAGGATGTTGAAGACTGTCTTAGCGTTAAATCCCTTCTCTTGAAGCGCCTTTGTTATCTCTGCAGGCGTTACGTCGGACTCTATGCCCTTAAGTACGACTTGCAGGCCCTTGCTACTTTTTAGCTGATACGTGTAAAAGTTCTTTTTATTTTCGGAAAGATATTTCGATAATTCTCTGTAATTATCTTCAGACTTCATTTGAACCTTTGTTTCCTGGATGTTGCCCTTTACTAGAGGTATTATGTGGAAGTTATCCTTTCCAATAAGCTCGATAATTTTGTTGACAAGAACATTGGAACTTTTTTCTCGAAAAGGTTTTGGCTTCCTTTTCTCGACTTCAGTGGATTCGGCCGCCTCAACGTCATAGGCGTCTTCCAAGATTTTAAATCGGTTTGAGTTCGTGGGCGTTTCTATTCCAGCTAGGCTAGCATTGTTTCGGGTTATTTTGCGTTGAGAATTTAGAGGGCTCAGCTTCCTTTTGATTTGGATGTAGCGATCCATGCCAGTCTGCACAGCCGGCTTAGCACATTCATTGGTTTTGTTCTGTTTTTCGGGCAGCGCAGCGGCAGACGTATTAATATTTGCGCTGCTAGCTGATGATGTCACTAAACGCGCAGTCGATACGGTTGCAGTTGTTGTTGTAGTTACAGTTGACGTTGTTATAAAAATTGCGGTGCTAGTTACTGCTGATGAGCTTAGGTTATTTCATACCTGCGTTGGAGCACTTTCAGCGCTCTTTGGCTGCAGAGACGTCGATGGTAGCGAGGGGGAGCAAGAACGCGCTCTCTCGCTCGCTACGTTTAAGAACTCGGTCAAGTTGGGGGTAATTGCCCGCGCTTGATCAGAGCTTGCATTATTTTCGGTTGCTTTAAAAAAGAAGTACGCGTTATTTCTTTGCACTGAGAGCCGTCTCTCGTCTTGCTCACGTTGACGTTGTGTGCGAACGTCGTTCAGACTCATTGTATTCGTGATAAAGTTAATTAGAGTTTTAAGTGTTAAGTTTTATATTAATTAAATGACCAATCAATCTAAACATTCGCGATTTCATCGCAGAAAGCGTCTTTTTGCGTTATAGTAGATTTATTAAAACGGTCACTGCACTTTTGTGATTTTATTGAATACTTTTTCCCGGAGCACAATAAATACACGTCTGCATGCGACGACGGTTTGGCGACAACTTAAATAATATTTTTATATAATATTTGTAATTAAAAAAAAAATTTTAATTTGATATATAGGACTTATCTGATCCTATATTTGTTGCCGCTGTTGTTGTCGCTGTTAAATCTTCGATGTTATTTGTTCCGATGCTGTCCTCGCTCTTGTAGTTGTAGAAGTCGTAGACGTGCTGAAGTCCTTGAAGTCCTGCAATCCTTATTGCAGTTTTGATGATTTAAGATGTTTTACAGATGATTTACAGATGATTTAGGTGTTTTTTTTTTTAACTTTTGTTTTTTGGGAGTCACTTTATATTATTATTTGTATTTCTTTTGAATATATTTATTTTTATTTAATTATTTGTTATTCAATTCGGGATCAGATTTTGTTGCCAAAATCGGAAGTCACTTTAATTTATTTCACTGTGATAACTTGAACACTTTTTCGATGGCAAGAATTATTTTTATTATTAATTTGTCGATTTTTCGACCACTTTTAGAACAAATTTTGACTTTTTTGTTGCAATACTATAGTTGAATAAATTTTGTATTAAATCAGAAAAGATTATTTTATATCTTTTTGATTTTAAAAATTTTTTTACTCTGTTTCTTACCACTGGTGGGGGAAAACAAGAGTCAACTATTCATTAACACCTTAAACAAAAACTGCAAGTGTTACAGATTTTTATTTTTTAGGCGCTGGCCTAAGTTCTGAGTCTCTTACCACTGGTGGGGGAAAACTGCAGAGTTGTCGAAGGACCAAAATGAAAGGGATGAATTAAATAAAACAACCTTTTCAGTTGAGTTCTGTATTAAAACTGAATTTTATTTTCTAAGTCCCTGCTTAGGAAACTAACATGAAATTCTTATTCTGGTCTTATCTGTGGCCTACGCAGAGGCCGCGTCTGCCTGAGCGGGAGAGTTATCATTTGACCCCCGCACAGGAACCCTTGGTGCAGTGTGAGAAACATCTCAAGTGATTATCTTCGGTTAGGCTCAAGTGGCCTGCACTTACAGATTACAAGTGCTAACACCGCTCCCTTGTAGGGTCTTAGATTACAGATCATAGTTTATGGCTCTGAGTCGATTTACAATTGTCACATGACATGCACAGAGCTCATAAAGTATTATATTTTATTTTTATTAGTGTTCGTCTGAACACTGTGTATTATATTTTGGAGTTCCAGCGAAAATGAAAATATCTGCTGGAGTTCTGCCTGTGGTATTATGTTTGGTTTTATGAATTTAAACCTAAAGAATGGTTTCAAATTTTGTTAACATATTTTCTATGTCTGTTTCACTATTTATAATTCTTAATTTTTTATTTACTGTTTTGTGAAATCTCTCAACATCGGAAATTCCATTTTTGCTTGTTGTTATATCAATAACAACATTTTCAGATTTTAACAAAAGTGTCAATGCTGCCCACATAAAAGCTGAATCTTTGTCTGCTTTAATTTGATTTGGTTTAACCATTTCATTGAAAACTTTAGTTAATGCTTTTTTTGCTTCTAACCAATCTCGACTGTTGACTTCTATTAAGGTGGCAAATTTTGAATAAAGGTCAATACAAGATAAAAATTGTTTATTATCTATCATATAAAAATCGATGACATATTTTTCTCTTGGATTATAAATTTCTGTGGTTATCTTTTCTGTTTTTGCAATGTTGCATTTTTCGCATTCATTAATAAAATTTTGAATTAAATTTTGGTGATCGGGAAAATAATATTTTTCTTTAAAAAGTGCAGTTTGGTTTTCTAATAATAATAATTTCTTTCAATTCTGCGTAGGAGTTAATATCTATTAATTTTCTATTAGTTTTCATTGTTTTGGTAAAGTTATCTGGAGAGATAATTTTAACATATGCTTTTTAAAAGATTAAAAAGTCTGTTTCAAATGGAAAATATATTACGCTTTGCTTAGTAGAAAAGTATTCGATTGTTTTGCGTATTCGATTGCCATTTTTTATACTTTATTATGATTATTGTTTTATGAAAGTAGTTTATTATTTCGACTTCATTTGAGTCTCCTCTTATAAATTCTAATTGTCTGTTTTAATAATTAAGTAGTCTTTCTGCTATTGAAATGTAGCTTTGGTTATCTTCTGGTGCACTATGCACTGTAGCTACTGTTGTTATTGTATTTGAATTACTGAAAGTCTCTCCTAAATAAGCTTCCTCTATTCTTATTCTAGATAAGGCGTCTGCCACATGGCTTTCTTTACCGGGCAAAAATTTTATTTCATAATCAAACTCATTTAGTTTGATTTTCTAGCGCTGTATTTTCTTATTAGGTTCTTTGATATTATTAGGGCCTGTGATCACTCAAGGGGGTATATACCTTTTTTTGTCGAAAAGAATAGGAAAGTTTGGATTTTTTTATGAATGTAACTATTGTTTCTTTTAAATGAATGATTATATTTTCTGAAAGCTTAGATTGTTGACAATGTTTATGCAAACATTTTTGAAATATTTAATAGTTTTTAAGGTGTGGCTGTTTCCCTTAAAAGCCTTTTTTTTTAGAGCCTTGCGGTGATAATTCCCTAGGACGAATGGGTCAACTGATACCGAAAAAATAAAAATATTTGATTAGTTTAAAGTAGTATCCTGTACTTGAACGAACGTTTTTAAAATTTTTCTTTTTTTTGTGCATACGGGAACGTTTAATGCAAAAAATGAAGTTTTTGGACGCTGGAATTCTACAAAAGTATCTATTTCGGCGAAATAAAAATTTTTAATGAAAAATCGATCGTTCAAGTACTAATAAAATTCATTACGAACATTTAAAAAAAAATTTGAAGAAAATCGGTTCAGTAGTTTTTCGCCAATCCATATCACCGCAAAGTCATTTTAAAAAAAAACCATTTCGGGATATTCGCGTTTAAAGTTTCAAGTTTGGGTCTGGGCGGGGACGAATATTTCTGGGAAATATTCTCAAGAAGTTGTTCTTTAAGATAAAGCAAAAAAAATATTTCGATTTTTTGAAAATGAAAAAGGTATATACCCCCTTAAGGTCAGAAATTTTCTGCCAAAAAGGTAGGACCTGAAATATTTGGTGGCCCAGACAATAGCTAAAAGTTATTTTTCTATTGCCGAATAATTGATTTCGTGTTCATTAAGAGTTCTGCTGGCATAGCAGATTCGTTTATGATTTTGCGATAATACTGCTTCTATAGCAATATTACTTGCATCTGTTGTTAATGAAAGTGGTTTTTCTAAATTTGGGTATATAAGTATTATATCGGATGTTACGCCTTTTTTAAGCTTTGCTGTCATTGGTTTTGCTATTTTAGCAAAGTTTGGGATACATTTCCTATAGAATTTGGGGATTTTGGGTATAGGGTAATTTTGTATTGCCTCTATTTTTAGAGGATTTGGTTTTATATGTCCAAGGAATTCTATTTCCTTTTTCATAAACTCGCATTTGTCGAGTTGAAGATTGTTCCTCCAATGAAGTGGAGGAATCCGAAACGCATTTGAGTATATTCGTAATGACCATTTTTGGTGGAAAAAGCTGTCTTTGGAATAGAATTTTCATCCATTTGTATTTGGTGAAAACCTTTTGCGAGGTCAATAGTGGTAAAATATTGACATCTACCAAGTTTGTCCAATATTTCATCCATGACCGGAATGGGATATTTGTCATCTACCGTAATTTCATTTAAATTACGATAATCAATTACGATACGGAACTTTTTGTTCCTGATGCATCACCTTTCTTGGGTATTATCCAAATAGGTGAGCAATAAGGGGAATTCGACTTTCGAATTATTTCCTGTTGTTTAGGTCAGTGGCCCACTGCATTGAATTTCGTTCACACTGCAGCAAGATCAATTTTCTCGTGTCAACTCCGAGTCCGAGTTTTCCCGACACAACGGCTGTTGAGAAATTTATATTCCTTCAATTCCAACAAATTTTCTATCCGTCTCCGCTTTGTGTGCGTCGCCATACTCCTTGCCTTTTTTTTTCGTTCCCCGTTGTACACCAACTTGCCAACGGTCAAGGCATATGTGCATCCAGGCATACACATACAGGCGCGACAACTTGTGTACAAGTTAACAACCAACCCCCAGCTTAGGCTGAGCAGGACAGTTCTTACTTACCTTATTAATATTAATCATTTATCATGTTTGTCATTCCCTAGTATTAATCACTTTTTATTATTATCAATATTATTATTACATTTCTCCCTCATGCATGGTCCACCCTAAATCGGGTCCGACTTATTGGCCCTAGAGCTGAGCCAGCACATTGTACCATTCCGAGCCGTGGCTCCTTTTCATTGGCTGACAACGATCGTATGACTTCTGCAAAATGTGCAAAGTCAGCGGTCTGCCACGGGCATCCGGCTATGCATGAGCTTTTGTTCAATCTTAAGTTCAGTTTTAATTTGGATTTGAAATAAAGAGCTCCAGCTCGTTCATAAAACTCCGGCCTTAGCCGTTACATTATTTTGATTATTGAATTTGGTTATCGTGCCTTAAGGGCCGTGACATCGGAGATAAGTATCTCCCACCGTATACTTCGGAAGAAGCAAAGGAGTCGAAGCTACCACCCGACTCCGCTGTGGCTGCCAATCTTGGTGGCCGCCAACAATCAATCAGCGGGCAGTATTCTACTGCCACCCCCCTACGGATATATCACCTACCGGCTCTACCCCTGCCACGGAGGATCCGCCAGCCGGCACGGACAATTAAATGATTTACATAGTGCAGTGCAATTCTGCCTCCGAGAAAAAAAAGAAATACGACAAAAAGTGAAATTGTGTGGTGGAAAATAAAAAGGCATAACTAATATCAGCCACTCGGTGTGAACTAATTTCGGGAGTTTCCCTGTTCGCCGAACAGTCCGCCGCTGTCGAGATATTTTTTTGTCTTGTGTTTTTTTCTCTCCACATAATTTCATCTGTTCCGTCACTTCAAATATAGTCCACTTCTCGACACTCTACTGTACCGATACACTTACACATATCCATAAACGCATGCATGCCCATATCTACATAAAACTATTTTCTGCCTCCACATACAGGAACATACACATATCCATAAACGCATGCATGCCCATATCTACATAAATATATTTTCTGCCTCCACATACAGGAATATAAAATAAAATAAATTCAAATCCACACGGGTGCGACCGTGATTGTTATTTCCAAATTGCCGCATTTACCGCCCCAGCGGCCGTGTTATTATTGTTGCTTATTTTTTCACTTCTCTCTCTCCCGGGTCCCTCACGCATGCACTAAGCCAAAGCCAAGGCTTTAATTCCACCGTTCCGGCGGAACAAATACAATAACTAAGGTAAAAAATTAAAATAAACAAAAAAACAGAAGTCAACAAAGGGAGCAACAAGATATATAAATATATAAACAAGATATATATTAAATACATTTTCATCGATTTCCAAATATTTTCTTCCGATTCTTCTTGTTTTTATGGCACGGTGCTTTTTACCGTCAAGGCTTTCTCGGCCGGTGTCCAAGATGGCTCAAACTGCGTTAGACATCGCCCTCAAAAAGTTTATTGCCACAACAGACTGGGTTAGCCAATTTCAAGCGGATATTCATACTCCGAGCGCCGCTGAACCAGAACGACATTCCCTGGAAAGTTACTGCTACTCCGTATATTCGAGATGTTTGGTCCAGCTTTAGTACATAATAGACAAGGCCGCCTCCCAGCCCACTCAGGCTTCTGTCAGTGTTCCAACACCCCCGTCTAAGGGCTGTCGTTTGCTGGTGATTACCTGCCCACCTTCAGAGATCTCGTTACCGCGATATACATCCACAACTCGCGTCTTACACCGGTGGAGATGTGGTTCCACCTATTGTCCAAGACAAGCGGCGATGCGCACGCCATTGTTTCCAAAGCCCAACGAAGGGTTTATCTCCGCGTGGCGAAGCCTCACCGACTGCTTCGAAAATCGGCGGTTATTAGTCAATAGCCAGTTGAAAATCCTCTTCAACATTCAGGCAGTACCCCAAGAGTCCGGAGCCGCTCTGAAACAGCTGCAAGGCACAATCCAAAGTTGCCTGACAGCCTTAGAGATGTCCTCTATTCAAGTCGAGACTTGGGATTGTCTCCTGGTGTATATGGTTTCTTTAAAGCTTCCCAAAATCACGTTTTCGATTTGGGAGCAATCTATTCACAACAAGGCTGGGATTCCAACATGGAATGAGTTGGACTCGTTCTTGACAGAGCGTAATCGCACTCTGGAGGCTATCGATGACATCAGGCCTAGCAGTTCGGGTCAGTTTCCGCCAAGGTCGACACCTGCGAGCGCCCCAGCGCGTAGGCTTAATTCCTACGAGGCCAGAGTGACTCCAGCCCCAAGAAGGTGCGATCTCTGCTCTAGAGAGAATCATCCTGTTCGCTTATGTCCGCGCTTCCATGAGATGGATGTAAATGGTCGCTCGGACTACATTAAGAAAAAGCAGCTTTGCCTGAACTGTTTTGCACGAGGGCATCTGCAACGGGATTGCACTAGCGCCCATAGCTGCTTCACGTGAACAGCCGTCATCACACCCTCCTGCACCGCCGTAATCCATTCCCGGCCGCTCCAAGTCCGTCTGCGCCAGCCAGTTCTCGACCCGCGTCTACTACAAGAGGCACGAGCGCTACAGAGGATCACTCTAATGGGCAAGTGTGCTTCGCTTCCGGCTTAAGAGCCGTCCTACTGGGCACAGCCCTCATTAACATATGCCATCTAGGGTGCAATTTCCAGGCGCGAGCCCTGATCGACTCTGGTTCCGAGGCAACCTTTATTACGGAGAGACTTTTCAACCTCGTCAAACTTCCATTCAAGACTATCCAGGCCCAAGTCTCTGGTGTTAATCAAACCGTTGCCGCTCAGTCCACGAAACTCTGTCATTTTTCTATTCGATCGCCTTCCAGACCCGGGCTGCAGAAACTTCAGCTTACGTTCTTCCGCAGCTGGCCGGGAATCTGCCTTCCTATCCAGTCCCTCGAGATCTTCTTAATAAATTCCTGACATCCTCCTGGCGGATCCCAAGTTCTTCGAGAGCTCCCAAATCGATGTCTTGATTGGAGCCGACATTCTTCCGTCCATCCTCCTAGGCAACGCCAGGGCTAACAATTGCCGTTCACTTCTCGGCCAGGAAACCATTTTTGGATGGGTGTTGACAGGCCCCATATCTCCAGCGGCCCCCCGCAATATGTCCGCCTTCTCCACGCGAGTTACCTGCAGACTCGACGACTCGTTGGATCATCTCCTTACCAAATTCTGGGAGGTGGAGGAAGTGCCCACACAGATAGTCCTCTAGTCAGATTCTGTCTGCGAACACAATTTTGTCCAAATTACAAAAAGAGACAATCGTGGCAAATAAGTTGTGATGCGTTGCGCGATTCCGAGCATAGTGGTTCCGAGCACGCATCTTCACGATCCTTTGCTCTGGCTCAATTTCTGCGTAACGAGCAGCGCCTAAAAAGAGATCCTCCCCTGAAGGCCCGGTATGACTCTGTAATCCAAGAATACCTCGACTTAGGTCACATGGCCGAGGTCCCTTTGACGAGCAGTTCCGCCACGTACTACCTTCCACATCACGCCGTTCTTAAGCCCGAGAGCACAACCACTAAAGTGCGGGTGGTTTTCAACGCCTCTAGCCCTTCCGCAAACGGGACCAGTCTGAATGACATACTTTACGCGGGCCCGGTCTTACAATCCGACCTCACGATTCAAATCCTGAAGTGGCGATACTTTAGGTTCGTCTTCAACGCCGACATCGAGAAGATGTATCGGCAAATTTGGGTAGACCCCCAGCATACTCCCTTGCAGCGTATTCTATTCCGCAACTCCAATGGGGAAATCCGCGACTACGAGTTGAAGACAGTCACCTTCGGGGTCAATTGTGCCCCGTTCCTAGCGATCCGTGTCCTGCAACAGCTCGCCGACGACGAAGAGTCGAGGTATCCGCAGGCGAGTCGGATTATCCGACAGTACATGTACGTCGACGACGTACTCGCGAGGGCAAACCGAAGTGCAAGCGGCTATTCGCGAGCTCCAGGGGTACCGGGGTTCAGCAGGATTCCCTCTTAGGAAGTGGACATATAATAGCAAGGCGATTTCGGCCAACATCCAGAGTGACCATCTCATACGCGCGGACTTCCTTGAAATTGACGCAGAGAGCACGTCTAAAACTCTCGCAGTGTGGTGGAAGGCGACGTCTGACGAGTTTTTATTCATTCCGCCCGAATTGACCTTGGGTTCAACGTTCACCAAGCGTCAAGTTTTATACCAAATTGTCAAACTATTTGATCCAGCGGGCTGGCTCGCCCACTTCATAGTCCGGGCAAAGATGTTCATGCAGGACATTTGGCTCCAAAATCTAGGATTGGACGATGCCCTCCCACGAGATTTTTGTCGAAGATGGGTTGACTTTCGCCGTTCTTCCGAAGATGCCCGAACAGGCGTCCACCCTGCGGTTTATCCAGCGAAAGCTCATGTCTCCGTTTGAGGATCTCTTGACAGCTCCTGAAATTGCGTCGGCCTGACTTCCGTCACGCAACGCAGGCACTTTGCCCTTGAGATTGGCTGCTTAAGCCAAAAACGGCCAGTGCCAGCATCCAGCCTTGTCCAAAACCTGAACCTGTTCCTTGATTCCCAAGGGCTCATGAGAGCATGCGGCCGGGTCACGGCCTCCGAACTTCTTTAGTATGATGAACGGCATCCTGTCATCCTTCCATACGACTGTCATCTGTCTCGACTAATCGTCCATTTTACGCATCGCATAACGCTGCACGGTGGCAATCAGCTGATGATCCGTCTGATCCGTTCCAAGTTCTGGATGCCGAGGGTGGGGAATTTGGTCAAGTCCGTCATATATTCATGAAAGGTCTGCGTCATCCACAAAAAGAAGTTGCAAACGCAACTGATGGGAGAACGAACGTCCTTCTCGCGCCCTTTCACATATACCAGTGTGGACATCAAAACCTTCGACATCAAAAACTATACGGGACGAGCTTGTCTCATTACGAAAGGGTATGTGTTGGTGTTCGTGTGCTTTGCCACTAAGGCCATCCATTTTTTTCGGACCTTGATGCACTATGATCAGCGCAAACAAGTGACCCTTACGACACCAAGCAGTCCTTGTTACGCGCGGATCCCAATAGGCGTAAAAACGAGATCGCGAGAAGTGAAAGAGGACAATATAGAAGCGGAGAGACTAAGTTAGAAATATGTACGAGACTAATACTAAGTAAGATAAAAGTAATGCTTTTAGGCTTGGCAAAGAGTCGGTAGTAATAAGAAATAATATGGTATAGTCGTTACTCGGTACTCTAAACGGTTCATGCATATCATAGTTAGATCTACATAAATTTAAAGTAAGAGGAACATAGTTTTTGGTTATTCTATTAGGCACTGAGAAGTTTATGCGACCCAGTAACTCGGGACTCTCCACATCCCCGTGAATAAGTTTATAAATAAAAGTTTTGCCAAGCATCGTTCTACGGTTTAATAAAGATGGTAGATTAATTAGGATAAGTCTACTAGAGTAGAATGGTAAAAAAGGCTTGCATTCCAGTTAAGGCCCCGTAAAGAAAATAATAAAAAGTTCTTTTGCACAGACTCTATCCGGTCTATATGTACACCATATAGAGGACTCCAAACTGTTGAACAGTACTCCAGAATTGGACGGACTATTTTATTATTCATTCGGATAGAATTTAAACTTTTATATAAGTCGATTAATAATAATAATAATTAATGAAAAATAAAATTAATGTAACTGAGAAAATACTGTAATTAGAAATAAAGAGTTGAGAGAAATATGTGTGACCTTCTGAGACCGTTTAAGGGGTTTAAGAGCGTGGCTAGTTTGGAACTCACCTTAGCCGAGTGTGGCGCAATTGTTGTTGCAATAAGTAGAGTGAAATTAAAAGTAGTAGAGAATAAATTAAAATGACAAGTGACTACAGAATGACAAGAACACGAGTTGTGCAGTGTAGTAGAGTGTTCAGGACTCATTCTTTCGAGAACCTTCAAACGGTACATCTTTCTGTCGGCGCTAACACTTCCAGAGTTTGGTGGGGAGTTTATCGTGAAAGTATTTTAATTAAATAAATACCACTCACCTAATTTCAACTTCGATCCGTTCTCTGCGGTAATCAAATCCAAGTGTAAACACCACGAAAACAGGCTGGTGCCTTCCAAAAGAAAAAAAAATCTTCGAACAAGAACAAATGCTCCGTTAACCCTATTATTTTTTCCTTTGCGCTATTTGTCTTTACATGTTTCGCTTCGCGTCAAAGCAGGGTTTATAAAATATGTCCGACTATTCAAATTATTTGAATAATTTAAATTAACTTAATACCTGAATCAATTTTTTTAAAAAGTAAAGTAAGTCAACTGAGAGTCTCGGCTCTGCCTGTGCAGAAATACTACGACACACGTCCAAAAAGTAAGTGTAGTGATGCTCTCACAGTCTATCAATATATCCTCATCCCACATTGATAACATAAATATATTTTTGATTTTTTCAGGCTCGAGGTCAACAATTGAAAAAATTTTTTAAATTTTAACAAAAGTGTTTAGATTTTTTTTTCCCAATATATTTCGGTTGCACTTCGGCAACTGTCTTCAGGGCAACTATTATAAACATAACAAGAAGGGAAAGCCAACTTCGGACGGAGCCGAAGTTGATATACCCTTGCAGAATATTCATAAGATGCATTCTTAATACTCATAAAAAGTCCCAACTCCCTAACTTTAAAAACACCAAAGTTATGACATTGCCAATCGTTCCGTTATATGGCAGCTATAAGATATAGTCGGCCGATCCTTATGAAATTTGGTAGGTCGAATTGATTGGCGAAATATAAAACACATAGAAAATCCCAACTTCCTAACTTTACAAACACCAAAGTTATGGCATTTCCGATCAACCAGTTATATGACAGCTATAGGATATAGTCGGCCGATCCCGGCCGTTCCGACATATATACAGCGTGCAAAGGAAAGAAGGGTGTGTGCAAAGTTTCAATTCGATATCTTTAAAACTGAGAGACTAGTTCGCGTAGAATCAGACAGACGGACAGACAGACGGACAGATGGACATGGCTATATCAACTCAGGAGGTGATCCTGATCAAAAATATATATACTTTATAGGGTCGGAGATGTCTCCTTCACTGCGTTGCACACTTTTGACCAAAATTATAATACCCTCTGCAAGGGCATAAAAACACCTAAAACAAGAGAGAACGCTATAGTCGGGTGCCCCGACTATCAGATACCCGTTACTCAGGTAAAGGGATTGCGAGGGAGATGGAGATAGAAACTTTGATCACGCATAACTTTTTAACGAATGGTCCGATTTGAAAAATTTCTTCTACATTTCGATAGGTATTGATAAACACAATAAAACTGCATTTTTACTTTTCCGAAATATTAAAATTTTTAAAATCGTATATAAGCGATTGTGGGCGTTAAAGGGGGCGTGGCACCTCTTTGAAACAAACTTGCGCTGCGTAGGAACTCCTGGAATCTGCATGCAAAATGCCAATCTTCTAGCTTTTATAGTTTCCGAGATCTCAGCGTTCATACGGACAGACAGACGGACAGACGGACAGACAGACGGACAGACGGACATGGCTATATCGACTCGGCTAGTGACCCTGATCAAGAATATATAGACTTTATAGGGTCGGAAACGCTTCCTTCTAGCTGTTACATACTTTTGCACGAATACAATATACCCTTTTACTCTACGAGTAACGGGTATAATAACATAAAGTTAGATAATGAAAAACAATGTTTTAAAAATTATTACACCTATATAATTTTACACGTCTGCACCGTCGGATGTGGAGATTAATACTTGTTGTTATTAAGTAAGTGTCTGTAAATATGAGCGCAATTTTCAACGTCTGTTTTGTAGTTCAGTCTTTTGTGGGTGTGTTTGTTATATGTAACATTTCTATGGTAAAGCGTTTTTTGTAATGTTGTTCTTGTTCCAAAATAGTCGTTGCTTCAAAATTTGGCGAGTGACCGCTGGTTTTACAGTGGGCCCAAGTTCTTGATGCCGAGGGTGGAGAATTTGGTCAAGTCCGTCATATATTCATGAAAGGTCTGCGTCATCCACAAAAAGAAGTTGCAAACGCAACTGATGGGAGAACGAACGTCCTTCTCGCGCCCTTTCACATATACCAGTGTGGACATCAAAACCTTCGACATCAAAAACTATACGGGACGAGCCTGTCTCATTACGAAAGGGTATGTGTTGGTGTTCGTGTGCTTTGCCACTAAGGCCATCCATTTTTTTCGGACCTTGATGCACTATGATCAGCGCAAACAAGTGACCCTTACGACACCAAGCAGTGCTTGTTACGCGCGGAGCCCAATAGGCGTAAAAACGAGATCGCGAGAAGTGAAAGAGGACAATATAGAAGCGGAGAGACTAAGTTAGAAATATGTACGAGACTAATACTAAGTAAGATAAAATTAATGCTTTTAGGCTTGGCAAAGAGTCGGTAGTAGAAATAATATGGTATAGTCGTTACTCGGTACTCTAAACGGTTCATGCATATCATAGTTAGATCTACATATATTTAATGTAAGAGGAACATAGTTTCTGGTTATTCTATTAGGCACTGAGAAGTTTATGCGACCCAGTAACTCGGGATACGGTTTAATAAAGATGGTATATTAATTAGGATAAGTCTACTAGAGTAGAATGGTAAAAAAGGCTTGCATTCCAGTTATGGCCCCGTAAAGAAAATAATAAAAAGTTCTTTTGCACAGACTCTATCCGGTCTATATGTACACCATATAGAGGACTCCAAACTGTTGAACAGTACTCCAGAATTGGACGGACTATTTTATTATTCATTCGGATAGAATTTAAACTTTTATATAAGTCGATTAATAATAATAATAATTAATGAAAAATAAAATTAATGTAACTGAGAAAATACTGTAATTAGAAATAAAGAGTTGAGAGAAATATGTGTGACCTTCTGAGACCGTTTAAGGGGTTTAAGAGCGTGGCTAGGTTGGAACTCACCTTAGCCGAGTGTGGCGCAATTGTTGTTGCAATAAGTAGAGTGAAATTAAAAGTAGTAGAGAATAAATTAAAATGACAAGTGACTACAGAATGACAAGAACACGAGTTGTGCAGTGTAGTAGAGTGTTCAGGACTCATTCTTTCGAGACCCTTCAAACTGTACATCTTTCTGTCGGCGCTAACACTTCCAGAGTTTGGTGGGGAGTTTATCGTGAAAGTATTTTAATTAAATAAATACCACTCACCTAATTTCAACTTCGATCCGTTCTCTGCGGTAATCAAATCCAAGTGTAAACACCCACGAAAACAGGCTGGTGCCTTCCAAAAGAAAAAAAAATCTTCGAACAAGAACAAATGCTCCGTTAACCCTATTGTTTTTTCCTTTGCGTAATTTGTCTTTACATGTTTCGCTTCGCGTCAAAGCAGGGTTTATAAAATATGTCCGACTATTCAAATTATTTGAATAATTTAAATTAACTTAATACCTGAATCAATTTTTTTAAAAAGTTAATAATGCATGTTATTTCTAAAAAGTATGTTCATACAATAATATGATTAATAAGTATCGACTAGAATATTTATTACAAAAAAAATTATTATTTCAATTTCAAGGGAATACAATAGGCTCATCTTATGGAGACAGAAAAAGAGTAAGAGAGGGAGAAGGGTATTTTTTCTGCGTTTTTCTCCGATCGTCAACTGAGAGTCTCGGCTCTGCCTGTGCAGAAATACTACGACACACGTCCAAAAAGTAAGTGTAGTGATGCTCTCACAGTCTATCAATATATCCTCATCCCACATTTATAACATAAATATATTTTTGAGTTTTTCAGGCTCAAGGTCAACAATTGAAAAAATTTTTTAAATTTTAACAAAAATGTTTAGATTTTTTTTTTCCAATATATTTCGGTTGCACTTCGGCAACCGTCTTCAGGGCAACTATTATAAACATAACAAGAAGGGAAAGCTAACTTCGGACGGAGCCGAAGTTGATATACCCTTGCAGAATATTCATAAGATGCATTCTTAATACTCATAAAAAGTCCCAACTCCCTAACTTTAAAAACACCAAAGTTATGACATTGCCAATCGTTCCGTTATATGGCAGCTATAAGATATAGTCGGCCGATCCTTATGAAATTTGGTAGGTCGAATTGATTGGCGAAATATGAAACACATAGAAAATCCCAACTTCCTAACTTTACAAACACCAAAGTTATGGCATTTCCGATCAACCAGTTATATGGCAGCTATAGGATATAGTCGGCCGATCCCGGCCGTTCCGACTTATATACAGCGTGCAAAGGAAAGAAGGGTGTGTGCAAAGTTTCAATTCGATATCTTTAAAACTGAGAGACTAGTTCGCGTAGAATCAGACAGACGGACAGACAGACGGACAGATGGACATGGCTATATCAACTCAGGAGGTGATCCTGATCAAAAATATATATACTTTATAGGGTCGGAGATGTCTCCTTCACTGCGTTGCACACTTTTGACCAAAATTATAATACCCTCTGCAAGGGTATAAAAACACCTAAAATAACATAAAGTTAGATAATGAAAAACAATGTTTTAAAAATTATTACACCTATATAATTTTACACGTCTGCACCGTCGGACGTGGAGATTAATACTTGTTGTTATTAAGTAAGTGTCTGTAAATGTGAGCGCAATTTTCAACGTCTGTTTTGTAGTTCAGTCTTATGCTTGTGGGTGTGTTTGTTATATGTAACATTCCTATGGTAAAGCGTTTTTTGTAATGTTGTTCTTGTTCCAAAATAGTCGTTGCTTCAAAATTTGGCGAGTGACCGCTGGTTCTACAGTGCGCCCTAAGTGGAGTTTTTTGGATATTAGCTTGGTGTCTTAATTTGAAGTCTGATCTGTGCTGTGATATTCAAGTTTTTAGTTTGGATTAAGTTGTTCCTACGGCCACATTTCGCCAAGGCCTAATTGGTCGAATTGGGCTACAAACTGCTACCCTATCCACCATATTCTCCAGATTTGGCCCCGTGTGACTTCTTTTTGTTTCCAAACTTGAAAAAGTCATTCGCTGGACAGAAATTTGCATCGAATGAGTAGGTCGTCGCCGCCACAGAGGCCTATTTTTGCAGACCTCGAGAAATCGTATTTTCCAGTAGGGTTAAAGAAGTTTGAGCATCGCTGGGTCAAGTGTATCGAGCTACATTCGGCCGTTGATGCACTATGATCAGCGCAAACAAGTGGCCCTTACGACACCAAGCGTATAGGCGTAAAAACGAGACCGCGAGAAGTGAAAGAGGACAATATAGAAGCGGACAGACTAAGTTAGAAATACGAGACTAATACTAATACTAATTTTGTGCTTAGTAAGATATGCTTTTAGGCTTGGCAAAGAGTTGGTAGTAGAAATAACATGGTATAGTCTATTATAGTCGTTACACAGTACTCTAAACGGTTTATGCATGATAGTTAGATCTACCATTATTTAAAGTAAGAGGAACATAGTTCCTGGTAACTCTATTAGGCACGGAGAAGTCTATGCGACCCAGTAACTCGGGACTCTCCACATCCCCGTGAATAAGTTTATAAATAAGACTTGTGCCAAGCATCGTTCTACGGTTTAATAAGGATGGTATATTAAGTAGAAGAAGTATACAAGAGTAGAATAGTAAAATAATGATTGCATTCTAGTTAAGGCCCCAACGAGCAACTATATATGTACACCATACTGAGGACTCCAAACTGCTGAACAGTACTCCATGATTGGACGGAGTACTGAAATGAACAGAGTCTTTGTAACATAGGGAAAATCGAATTCCTTTGACCACCTTTTAATAAATCAAACTACTCCCCTGGCTTTATTCACCATAGAAGTAATATGGTCACAAAACTTAAGTTTTGGGTCAAGTAGGACGCCAAGGTCATCAACATGCGTAATTCTAGACAACGCACAACCACCCAGCTTATACGTGGGTTCACCCTACAAAATGTCATTCTTTTAAACTTAGCGCTATTTAAATCCAAAAGATTTTCACAACACCATGTTTGATAAGTATTTAGGTCCGATTGTAAGTCTGAACTGCTGGAATTTTCGTTATATTGCAGGCTTATTAAATATTGGCTTTTAAACCGTCGTCGCATGCAGACGTGTATTTATTGTGCTCCGGGAAAAAGTATTCAATAAAATCACAAAAGTGCAGTGACCGTTTTAATAAATCTACTATAACGCAAAAAGACGCTTTCTGCGATGAAATCGCGAATGTTTAGATTGATTGGTCATTTAATTAATATAAAACTTAACACTTAAAACTCTAATTAACTTTATCACGAATACAATGAGTCTGAACGACGTTCGCACACAACGTCAACGTGAGCAAGACGAGAGACGGCTCTCAGTACAAAGACGCGTACTTCTCTTTTAAAGCAACCGAAAATAATGCAAGCTCTGATCAAGCGCGGGCAATTACCCACAACTTAACCCAGTTCTTAAACGTAGCGAGCGAGAGAGCGCGTTCTTGCTCCCCCTCGCTACCATCGACGTCTCTGCGGCCAAAGAGCCCTGAAAGTGTTGCAATAACCTAAGCTCATCAGCAGGAACTAACACCGCAATTTCTTTAACAACGTCAACTGTAACTACAACAACAACTGCAACCGTATCGACTGCGCGTTTAATGACATCATCAGCTAGCAGCGCAAACAAAGATTCAAATGAAGTCTGAAGATAATTACAGAGTATTACCGAAATATTTTCCCGAGAATAAAATGAACTTTTACACGTATTAGCTAAAAAGTAGCAAGGGCCTGCAAGTCGAACTTCAGGGCATAGAGTCTGACGTAACGCCTGCAGAGATAACAAAGGCGCTACAAGAGAAGGGACTTAGCGCTAAGACAGTCTTCAACATCCTTAACAGGGATAGAAAGCCGCAACCACTCTTTAATGTTGAGCTCGAACCAGAAAATAAGCCCCTAAAGAAATACGAAGTGCACCCTATTTACAATCTTCAGTTCCTGCTGCACCGCAGAATTACAGTTGAGGAACCACACAAACGCAACCAACCAGATCAAACCCTGAAGTCTTCTTCTCGACTGCAGCCAGATCCTCACTAGGACCCATAAACTCTGATAAAAATGTGACTTACGCAAGCGCTTTAAAATCAGGACTGGCTAACACTGTCTCAAAAAGTTCATTTCTGCAATCAGCATACCAAGAACCGAACACGGCTCAGCAGCAACAACTCCCTGAGCAGTCAAAAAGCAGCTTTGAAGATATGATATACAGCCTGCAGCAAAGCCTTACGGAGTTTATGTCGTTTATGCGAAACCAAAATCTATTGACTCAAATGCTGGTTTCACAACATTCCAAATAATGACTTCCCTAAGGATATCTACGTGGAACAATAACGGCGTCTCACAGCATAAGCTTGAGTTAGCTCAATTCCTATTCGACAACCATATCGACGTAATGCTGCTTTCAGAAACACATTTTACAAACAAATACAATTTTCAAATACGAGTTAATCATTCTACAGAACAAATCATCCAGATGGTAAAGTACATGGTGGGACTGGAATTCTAATCAGAAGCCGTATTAAGCACCACTATCAAAACAAATTTTCTAAAAATTACCTGTGCTTGACTCCAAAAGGAAAACAGCTTATAATGCAGTTATAAAAGCCAAGAACAAGCTGGACTATGTTTCTCCTGGCAGACCAACATACTGGGCGGCAGACCAAAAGAAACTACCCGATTTAATAGACTTTGCAATTACCAAAAACATTTCTAAAAATCTGATAAGCGCCGAATGCCTCTCGGATCTTTCAGCTGATCACTCGCCTGTCCTGTTTATTCTACTCCGACATCCAACCGCATCGGAGCAATCGCTTAAATTGACATCACAGAAAACCAATTGGGTTAAGTACAAGAATTACATTAGCTCTCACATTGAGCTAAGTCCTCATCTCAACGATGAAGCCAACGTAGACAGATTTGTTAATACACTGGATTCTGTACTCGTCTCTGCAGCTCGAGTTTCAACACCCCAAACTACAAGTACGCAAAGCAACCAAAAGAAGACAAATCTACAAATAGAGATGCAACAGTGCTATAACTGACGATTTCACTATTGGAGCTGGAGTTCCTCAAGGAAGCGTGCTCGGGCCAACATTATATGTCCTCTATACAGCAGACATCCCAACAAGCTAACAACATCTACGTTTGCTGATGATACAGCCATTCTCAGCCGCTCAAAATGCCCGATGCAAGCAACTGCGCAGCTAGCTCCTCATCTGGTCGATGTTGAAAAGTGGCTATCAGATCGGCGAATTAAAGTGAACGAACAAAAATGCAAGCACGTTACGTTCACCCTGAACAGGCAAAACTGCCCGCCGCTCATGTTAAACCATACTCTACTCCCGCAAGCAAACGAAGTGACATATCTAGGAGTACACCTCGACAGAAGACTCACATGGCGCCGGCACATTGAAGCCAAAAAACACACCTAAAGCTAAAAGTCTGTAGCCTTCATTGGCTTATCAACGCTCGGTCTCCCCTTAGTCTTGAATATAAAGTGCTGCTGTATAACTCGGTACTAAAACCTATATGGATGTACGGCTCTCAGTTATGGGGAAATGCCAGCAATAGCAATATTGACATAGTCTAGCGAGCTCAGTCGAAGATCTTGAGAACAATCACCGGGGCACCGTGGTACGTTCGCAACGAAAACATACATCGCGACTTAAACATTCTACCAGTCAAAGAAGTGATCGCAGAACAGAAGGAAAAGTACTTTACCAAGCTATGGTTGCACCCTAACCACCTGGCGAGAGGTCTTACAAGGTTGATCAACCAATCACGCCTTCGTCGCAATGAGTTACCCACCCAGCGACCGACTTGAGGGACGCGCAACCAGAATGCAGTCTTATTATACTGTTAGTTAAATTTTAATGTTAAGATTCGTAAACTAATTGTTAGTCTCAAAATTAAGAGAAGATTCAATAAATGAAAGCGAAGTTAAATAAAAAAAAATAAATAAAAAATATTGCAGGCGTAACTTAACGTCTTCTGCGTACATTAGGACACGCGACCTTGTCAAGACTAGAGGGCAGAGCTCCGTTGCCACTCTACGACACTCCTCAGCCGCTCCACGGCCCTCGTCTTCCACTCCACGGCACCCTTCAGCTGCTCCTCGGCCCTCGTCCGCCACTCCACGGCATTCTTCAGCCGCTCCTCGGCCCTCGTCCGCCACTCCACGGCATTCTTCAGCCGCTCCTCGGCCCTCGTCCGCCACCCCACGCCACTCATCCGACACTCCGCCGCAATTTTCTGCTACTCGTCGGGGTGCCACGCAGCCCGCGGTCGCCGCTCCGTCCTTAACGTCCCTCCTACAGCGGCACAGCATCAACGGTTAGAGCGGTTAGAGACCGGGAATCGAGTCTTCGACACGGCGGCGCTCATCGACCCGTGTACGCCTATGAGCTGCATCGACGTTTCGCTAGCGTCGAGTTTCCGCTTGCCAACCACCAACGTGGGTGGCGAACAGATTTGTTAGGCAACCGTGGGGTCCAGAATCGACAGCGCTGTCCGGCTCGACGTGATTTTTAAAATAGAGCCTCACGTGCGCATTCGCACTCCAATCCGGGAGCTGAGCGACGCGGTACGGACGCACATCCGGGACATTACGCTGGCTGGCTCCCTTTGCGTTTGCGCCGTGGGAATTTTTTGAGCCTTCAAGTCTATTTTTGGCAGGAACGCCCCCTACAACACCTGTTATATCCTATCCTTCATTTGCGAATCGACTTCTTGGTCGTAAGCTTGAGGATATTTGTATGGTTTTTTGAAAACCAGTTGGTCATTATTTGTATGAATGACATGATTGATAGTACTAGTGAAAGTTAAATTGTCACTTTCTTTGTACTGTATTTCGTTAAGTTCATATAAAATGTTCTTAAGATTATTTTTTCTCGTCATTAAGGTGTTCTAATCCAAACTTATTGGTTTCTTGCAAATCATTATTTATTGCAAAATTAAATGGTGTGTCTGTTGAAAATGGGGGATCGCAGCAATCAATTTCTGCTTCTCCTTGTTTATATTTGAAATCGTTATAATTATATCTCATTGAAATCCGTTTAAATTAACTGTTTTTGAAGTATAATTAATATCTTCGAGATAATTAGCTTCGAGATATTCTCTTCCTATGAGCATATCATATCTATCTGAAAAATTATGGACCCAAAATGTTTGTTTGGTCGGACAAAGCTTACTTGCGTGGTAAGACACGGCTTTATTTAACTGAATATTACCATTTATGGTATGACCTTTAAGAGGTGTATTTTTGGTCGGAAAATGAAAGTAATTTTTTTTAATTAAATTAATAGAAGAGCCTGTGTCTACAACACATCGGAACTCTTGGTTATTCATGATGATTCGTATGTAAGGGTTTCTATTTCCTGTTCGGTGTCCGAGGCTTGTTGATGAAAATTTTCTGTATCCATTTTCATATGGCCACTCGTACTTTCGCGATTTCTTTTTATTGGTCGATTAGGAGCATTAGCCCCATTTTGTTGTGATTGATAATTTATAGGATTCCTAACCTGATAATAATTTAATTTTGGTTGAAGTTCTTGTTCTTGATATAATGGGTGGTTTTCATAAAAAATTTCGCTGTTATTTTTATTATAATTTGGCTTATGTTGGCCTTGAGATGTACTAGCCTGCTGCTTATATTGATTTGGAGAATTATTATTCTGTTGTCTGTATTGGTTTTGGGAATTGTAGTTTTGTTGTTTATTAGTTTATTAGTAATTTATTGGGACTAATAATTTCTTTTTTCTTGGTTTTGACTTTGTGTATTCTTTGTTCGATCTGAATAAAATGTTTCATAACATTCTTATTGCGCAACACATTTAAGTTTACTAGCATTAGTAATATCATACCTAGCCAATGTCATAAAAAGTCTGTCTGGCAATTTTTTCTTAATTACAACTTTAACTGTATTATTAAGGGCATTTGCATATAAAATTGTATTTACAGCGTTATTTTCTAAAGCTAATTTCTTTAATATTATAAAAGATTTTGACTCAATGTCCTCAACGAACTTAGGTATACACCCGGGGGTGTTATACAGACGTCTTAGTGGTTAATCGCAGGACGTCTGGGTTTTGTACTTATTGATGAGAGCGTTCCTTAAGTCCCTCGAGCATCTGGCTGTTGATAGTTGAGCTATCCTCTGGGCATCTCCGTGAAGCTCCTTTTCGATCGCTTACAGCTCCAGGATAAAATCTATCCTCCTTGAAAGTTTTAATACTAATTTGTATTAACAAAACACGCGAATTGTGATTGGAGAGCAACGATAAAGGGGGGCGAGAGACGGGGCGAATTCGCGAGAGCGATGGAAAGCTTTATTGGCTCCGGCTCTTGGCTTAAAACTAGATAGATTTTACAATGTTAATGACAGAGCCAAGTGCGCAAACACCGCCCTCTCTGAAGGGACGACGTCCTTCAGCCGATGGATCGCTCTCCAGTAGAGTCCTTCCGGAGTCCGTACGTCCGCCTTTTTATCGGCGCCGGCGTGGACCGCATCCACTCGCCCGATCCTCCACTGCTGGGGTGGAAGGTTGTCCTATGCGACGACGACCATTTTTCCCGCGGAGAGATTTGGCTCCTCCTTGTGCCACTTGGACCTCTGCTGGAGGCTGGAGATGTACTCCCGGGACCATCGCTTGTGCTTGAGCGACAAGACACCTAGCCATCGACGCAAGCAGGTCAGATTGATTGATTGCTTCCGACGGTGGAGCCAGCAGGTGGCCGCCGATGAGCAGATGTCCGGGGGTCAGGGCTTTGCCGTCGTTTGGGTCGTTGCTGAGGGTTCCCAGAGGTCTGGAGTTCAGCACGGCCTTCACGCTGGTGAGGAGAGTTACGAGCTCCTCCGCGGTCAAGAGGTTTTGGCCGACCGTCCGAAGGAACAGGTGCTTTGGGCCGAAGTGTGGTGCTCAGGGCGGTATGAACGCAAACTCGCATCTTTTTTTGGATGCGTATGTTTCTAAACCGCCCCCCTGCTCCTCCAGACGGGCTCGGAACTCCCTCATGTGCCGGTCGTCTCCGACGAAGTTGGGTGCGTTGTCGCACCACACCTTCTCCGGTATCCCGCGACGACTCACGAACCTTTGAAAAGCCAACAGAAAAGCATCAGTGGTTAGGTCAGACACAAGCTCCAAGTGGACCGCTTTGTACGCAAAACAGACAAAACACGTACGACTTGTACGGTGGCTTACCACGGATATGATACGTTGTGCTAAAGGGGCCACAAAAATGAACGCCACAGATGTTAAATGTGCGGAGAGCTCGAAGTCTATCTGCTGGCAAGTTTCTCATGATTTGCGTCAAGAGTTGCGGCTTACAGCGAAAGCAGCGAATGCACGATCGCACTGTTCGTCAGCAGACTTCTAGCACATTGACTAGCCATACTTTCTCGCGCAGACGACTTACAAGAGCTCGAGGGCCAGCGTGACAATTCGTAACGTGCAGTTATGACATGTATGATATGATGAATTGTGAGCTTTTAGACAGCAACAACGGGAATTTGGCTTCGTACAGGATAGGAGCATTCAATAACCGACCCCCTACTCGTAGCAATGTCGAGGAATACCAATTTAATTTATTCTCCTATTCTAAAGGGGCTTAGCTTTTGAATATTCGTTGCTACCGGTTTATTTTTCCGAATTTTACTAATATCGTCACTGAATTCGTGAAATTGGATAGCTTCAACAATTTTCTCAAAGGCGAAATTCAGTTCTCTTGGCGAAATACTTTTTTTAAAGGTCTTCGTCCCTTTTCTGCACCCATATGAAAACTCTCAGAAGCTTCAGATGCGACGAAAAGTTTTCTATTTTCTGAAGCAGATAATTTGGCTCTGGGCTGACTACAAGAGCTAATGCCGATATTCGTAATTCCATCGACACTACTGCGGCCGGCAGTTCGAAAAGTTGATTTACAGGCCAATTAATTTCTGAGTCCAGCAAGAACAGAGGCCCGCAGAACCAGATGGACGTCGTAGGCTCCTCAACGTCACATCCACGGGATACTATGTCCGCTGGGTTAACTTTCGTGGGAACGTTTCGTCAAGTTGCGTTCTCCGACCACTCCTGAAACTCTGCGACCCGGTTTGATACAAAAAATGACAACGACGAACGATGGGTTTTGATCCAGTGTAATGTGATCTCGGAGTCTGTCCATAGGAAAACATTCTCAATGGGACAATTTAGCAATGGCCTGACACGATTATACAGATCTGTTAAAAGGTGAGCTGCGCACAGCTCAAGGCGAGGCAAAGTTTTCGTCTTGAGGGGAGCTACTTTTGATTTGGCGGTCAATAAAGAAACCTTTAAACCTTCAACAGTTTAAGTACGAACGTAGATGCACGCTCCATACGCTCGCGTGGAAGCGTCAGCGAAACCATGTATTTGAATCGGGACTTGCGGATTTGTGTGGACGAATCGCGATACCTTATTTTAGTAATACCCTAAATTGGTGCTCACTACGACGAGAATGGGGGAATTAAGTTTGCACTAATTTGGGTCGAATTTTTTGTTTGTGTTTTAATATCCAAAGCGATTCACTTTTGTATAGGTTAAAATATTTATGTATGTATATATATTTGCCAGAATTAAAATTGTTAGTACATGCAAAATTTTGTATTTTCTTGGTTAGAATGCTCGCTATCTACCGATTTTTTACACGAATGCAAAAAGTTTAAAGATGGGCCAAACACAATTAAAAAACGCCACAGATTAGCTTTCAACTTGTCGCACTCTATACCTGCTTGGCCAATTTGGGGCTTGAGACTTCCTTTGACTAAATCTCAGGGTAACTGCAGCAACAGAGGGAGGGGTCGGCAGACTTCCAAAGCAGTTCCAAACGAGAAAAAATTAGTTGCCGTACCGACGCGAGTTTTTTGGTTTTGAAATTAATTTTCACTATTGCGAACTCTTTCCAATCGATCACGTCGGGGTCACCATGAAAGTTTTAATACTAATTTGTATTAACAAAATACTTGACTTGTGATTCGAGAGCAACGATATTTTTGCGATTTGGATCGGGTTCGATTTAACACTGCCATTCAATTTTCAATTATAATCTCTTATAGCTATGCTCATCTAAAGGGGGCGAGAGACGGGCGAATTCGCGATAGCGAAGGAAAGCTTTATTGGCTTTTAAAAATAGAGAGATTTTACAATGTTAATAACAGCGCCAAGTGCGCAAACACTCCTGATGAACGGGCTGAGTTCGAGCGTGTTGCCTCCAAATTGCGGCACTTGCCTGATTTGGTTCAGGGCTTGATTTAGATGGTTTTCTGATAATAGTATCACTGGTTCTGCCATTTTAGGTTTGTTTAGTTTTGTAACTTTTTCACAAATTTAAATGTTTTGTATTTTGAATTTGATTTAAAATTATTATACCTTGTTTCTTACCTTTGGTGGGGGAGAACTAAGGGGTTTTATTTTTTAGAAACCCTTCTGTAACCACTAAAGGCACAAACTTTTTCAAGAACTTGTTTAAACGGGTTTTGCTAACTTTTATTTTTAGTTACTTGACAGTCACACGGGTCAAGATTTATTTTTTGTTGTTTAAAAACCTCGCAAATTGGGCTTCGATAGCGTGTTGCAAAAATTGATATTTCCGTTCGTATAATAGCGATACAAACCGACACTGCGATAGCTGGCTTAAAATTGCACTGTGACAAACGATGTTTGGGTTCTTTAAGGATATAACCGTATAAAAAGTTATGTCCTACCGGCTGCGCCAATTACAAATTCGGGATTTACCACTTTGAAAAAAATATAAATTTTTTTATTGATCAAAATAGTGTAAACACGAACTGGGAGAGATAGGTCAACTTAAAACTCAAACTTATAAACTACGCTGACGCTTATCAAACCTTCGATTGGGAGAAAGAACGCGATTGATAAATTGAGAGTGTCCAAATTTAGAGCACTGAGCATGAGAGCGATATAGGTTTGAGCTGCGTCTGCAAATTTACAGTATTGGGGGATAAATTCTTTTTGGAGTTTGGGGACATTTGCTTATATCGCAAGAGGATGCTTACTTTAATTGGTCACTCGTGAGAGCCGACAATTTGGGATTCATTCATTTGTTTATAATGCAAGAGGATGTTTAGTTAATTGGCGACTGTTGGGAGTCTTTGTGACAAATGCGTAGTGTAAATATGTTTATGTGGTAGATATGTGGGTATGGACATGTTACTGCATATATAAGCCACAAAAATAAATATATATATTTTTATTAATTTTTTATCCACAGAATAATGTAAATGAATAAAATAAATAAATTTTAAAACAGAATAATATTGTTCAAATTAGAAAGGCGACGAAAATGTTAAAAAAATTTTCGAAACAAAAACGAGAGTAAATATTAATTTTATTTAATTATTAAATTTGTTCGAAAAAAAATTATTCAATAATTATCCACAATGAAAACGACGAAAAAAATATTAAATTGAATATCGAGCCACCATCAGAATGCAGGGTAGCGCGTCACTTTGATCGTCAGCGCGCCAAACCAAAAATCCAACAACAATAACAATGTTGCTAACGGCGGACAAGCGAAACTGAAAACGAAAAGAGTTCACTGCTGCAGCTGCTTGTATATGAGAGCTTATGTATTGGTTATGTATAGCGGCAGGGATGATTTTCAACAAAATCAAAAACGTAATGTGTATTTTTTTTATACCCGTTACTCGTAGAGTAAAAGGGTATATTGTATTCGTGCAAAAGTATGTAACAGCTAGAAGGAAGCGTTTCCGACCCTACAAAGTATATATATTCTTGATCAGGGTCACTAGCCAAGTCGATATAGCCATGTCCGTCTGTCCGTCTGTCCGTCCGTATGAACGCTGAGATCTCGGAAACTATAAAAGCTAGAAGATTGGCATTTTGCATGCAGATTCTAGGAGTTCCTACGCAGCGCAAGTTTGTTTCAAAAAGGTGCCACGCCCCCTTTAACGCCCACAATCGCTTATAAACGATTTTAAAAATTTAAATATTTCGGAAAAGTAAAAATGCAGTTTTATTGTGTTTATTTATTTATATTAGAAATTTTTCAAATCGGACCATTCGTTAAAAAGTTATGCGTGATCAAAGTTTCTATCTCCATCTCCCTCGCACTCCCTTTACCTGAGTAACGGGTATCTGATAGTCGGGGCACCCGACTATAGCGTTCTCTCTTGTTTTATTCATAAATTACATACATAGACAAAATAAATATACATATGATATCCAGACTTGCGGGACTGCCGTGAAGCATTGCTTCGCAATGTGTATGTGTATATGTATGTGTATATAATAAATGTTAATATAATGTTATTTATTTATTATAAATAAATGCATGTACAACTAGCTCTACTATATCCATATGTTTGTGCCAAGAATTGAAAGCTAGGTGCAATTTTTCAGCACAAGACAAGAAATAATTCAATTGTTTTTTCTTATAAACTATAGCTTTTAATTTTTTGCAGCTGCCACTTTCCTCTTGTTAAAGTGGAATCCCTGGAGATGTAGCCTTGCCAGCCGACCTGAGAGGTCTTTCATGGACATTAACCACTTCAGACTGGCACGGTGTAGTGAGACTGGTGTTAATTTTCGCCGAAAAGAACGCAATTGGTTGCTCCTGGCCATCTGCATCTCGCTGGAACAGCACCGCACCTACTCCGACGTGTGACTTGTCGCACTGGATGAAAAAATGCCTTTCGAAGTCCGCATGGACCAAGACCGGCGCAGTGGTGAGGGCCATCTTCAACGGCTCGACTGCTAGCTGGGCCTCGGGACTAAAAAAAAAACTTCGAATTTCCCGTTTTCTTTAAGTACTCGGTGAGCGGAGCTGCAAACGTCACGAAGTTCTTAATAAACCGACCGTACCAGCCAGCGGTTTCAAGAAAGGCTTTCACTTCCTTCATCGTCCTCGGCTCTGGCATCCTTCTAATGGCTTCCACACGCCCTGGATCCATTCACACATGCCCTCCACCAACCATGAAACTGAGGTAGGTCAATGACTTAAAGCAAAATGTCGATCTGCTGAGACCTATACTTAATCCTGCGGCTTTCAGGCATTCGGCGACCCGGCGAAGGTACTTCAGGGGTGTTTCCATGTCTGGTGCCAGTATGAGAAGATCATCTAATAAGACGAACACATTAGAGCGGATTTCGGATGGGATTACTCTGTCCATGAGTCTCACCAGTCAATGTGCTGCATAGCAGAGTCCAAACGGCATCACTCGGAACTTGTAAAGCGGGCGACCAGGAACCGTAAATGATGTGTACTTTTTGCTTCGCGTCCAACTCTATCTGCCAGAATGCAAACTTCAACTCCACGCTGGAGATGTAGTGCACCTGATCGATTCTGGACAGGATTCCGTCTATGCTGGGTAACGGGTAAGCATCTTTGATTGTCAAGTCGTTGAGCTTACGCGCATCTAAGCAGAATCTTTCCTTTCCAGGCCTTGACAACAAAGTGGTCACGTTGCTCCACGGGCTTTTGCTCTCCTCGATGACTCCGAGCGCTAGCATTTTGTCTACTTCATCCTCGACCACCTTCTGCTTGGCTGAAGACATCGGATAGGGTAGATCCTTAAAGACCTTGGCTTCGTCGATCAGCTCTATGGTGTGCTTCTCCAGAGTAGTGGTACCTAGCCCATCCCTCTCGAAGGTCAGGAACTCCTGTTTGATCCTCTCCAGCTCTATGCTCTCGGACTCGGATAACTTCCAGAATTCGTGAATTTGCTCCTCGTTGTCGTCCTCGTGCTCGGCGCAGTGCTCAATCTCCCTAGCGTGGATTTCTTCTGTTCTGTCTGTCTACGGTACACCACAGGTAGCCTGACCGGTCCTATGATCGAGCGATCCTCTCCAGCTGCCGTGCGGACTACGGACAGGTATTTCTGGACAGGCACATCCAAAGCCTCGACCAGCTCCCTGCAACCTTTGCCCAGCAAGCTAATGCTCGCTCCAGTGTCCAATAAGTCAGCCAGCTGCTTGGTCAGGCCTCGGACTTCGGCGACCGGTCTGGGATCTCGCTTCCACTACTTCACGTCGCGTGGCCTGACGTTTCCGGCCTTCTGAACTTTTCGAGACACTGTCGCATCCCAGCTAACTGGTGCTCCGATTATATTCGGTTCCTGGTCTCCAAGTATCGACGCTTTCTCTCCTCATACGGCAAGTACTTTAAACCGATCTTATTACTTCTCGTACATACTAAGCCTTTCTCTAGTCCTAGAACATTTACTGCTTCGCGGGACTCGTGTCTGGACGCATCCTTTCCGCTCTCGGATCGCCCAGCCGACCGTTTTTCGCGCAATCTGGACATTTCGGAGACACGGTGTCCGGCCTTCCGCATCGGTAGCAGAACAACCGGCGTTCTGTTGCAGGGCAGTCAAGAAACCCGTGGTCTACGGCTCCGCAATTCCAGCAATTCCAGCTCGGAACGCAGGAATCCGTTCGCCTTCGCACGCAACTTATCCACCTGCCACTGGGAATCCTCTGCAGTCTCGGGACCAGCAGCCTCGCTAACCCTGGCCTTCCCGCGCGTCCTCGTCGTCCAAAATTGCGCTTCACCTCGCAGCACTTTTCCCTCAATTCGTCCACCGTCAGCACATCCATTCCGTAAACGAATCTTGCGATGCTCTCTCTCAAGCCCTTTTTAATAATCTTCACCATCTGTCGCTCTGACAGTGGTGTTTTTAGGCGAGAGGCTAACTGCTTCATCGCATGGACATAATCCTCCACGTCTTCTCCTGGCTGTCATTGGTTTTGCTATTTTAGCAAAGTTTGGGATAAATTTCCTATAGAATCCACAAAGACCTGAAAAGGATTTTATTTGTTTTGGGGATTTTGGGTATTGCATCTTTTTTAAGAGGATTTGGTTTTATACCAGTTATTGTTATAAAATGTCCAAGGAATTCTGTTTCTTTTTTCATAAACTCGCATTTGTCGAGTTGAAGCTTGTTCCTCCAATGAAGTGGAGTACACGATAATATCGTCCATGTTGACCAAACAATCCTTGTAGATCAAATCTTCTAAGAGATTGTTCATGCACCTTTGAAAGGTAGCAATCCAAAAGGCATTCGAGTATATTCATAATGACAATTTTTGGTCGAAAAATCAGACTTTTGAATAGAAATTTGATCCATTTGTATTTGGTGAAAACCTTTTGTGAGGTAAACCTTTTGCGAGTAGTAAAATATTGGCATCTACCAAGATTGTCCAAAATTTCAACCATGACCGGGATGGGGTATTTGTCATCTACCGTAATTTCATTTTAATTACGATAATCAATTACGATACGGAACTTTTTTCTTCCTGATGCATCACTTTTCTTGGGTACTATCCAAATAGTTGAGATTCGACTTATTCCCTGTTTTATCATATCATTTGCGAATCGACTTCTTGGTCGTAAGCTTGAGGATATTTGTATGGTTTTTTTTTTTAACCGGTTGCTCACTTTTTTTGATAGTACTAGTAAAAGTCAAATTGCCACTTTCTTTTTACTATATGTCGCTAAATTTATATAAAATTTTCTTAAGATTATCTTTTTTCTCGTCATTAAGGTGTTCTAATCTAAACTTATTGGTTTTTTGCAAATCATTATTTATTGCAAAATTAAATGGTGTTTCTGTTGAAAATGGGGGATCGCAGCAATCAATTCCTGCTTCTCCTTGTTTATATTTGAAATCGTTATAATTATATCTCATTCTGAATTGATAACCGTTTAAATTAACTGTTTTTGATTTACAATTAATAACTGCATTACATGCTTCGAGATATTCTCTTCCTATGAGCATATCATATCTATCGCAAAAATTATGGACCCAAAATGTTTGTTTGGTCGGACAAAGCTTACTTGCGTGGTAAGACACGGCTTTATTGAACTGAATATTACCATTTATGGTATGAACTTTAAGAGGTGTATTTTTGGTCGGAAAATGAAAGTAATTTGCTTAGAAGAGCCTGCTGTCTGAATTGGTCTGTATTGGTTTTGGGAATTGTAGTTTTGTTGTTTATTAGTATTATTAGTAATTTGTTGGGACTGATAATTTCTTTTATCTTGGTTTTGACTTTGTGTATTCTTTGTTCGATCTGAATAAAATGTTTCATAACAACCTTCTTGTTGGGCTACACATTTTAGTTTACTAGCATTAGTAATATCATACCTAGCCAATGTCATAAAAAAGTCTGTCTAGCAATAATTATCATAATTACATCTTTAACTGTATTATTAAGAGCATTTGTAGATAAAATTGTATTTGCGGCGTTATTTTCTAAGCTAATTTATTTAATATTATAAAAGATTTTGACTCAATGTCCTCAAATAAGGGGGTGTTATACAGACGTCTTAGTAGTTCATCGCAGGACGTCTGGGTTTTGTACTCATTGATGAGAGCGTTCCTTAAGTCCCTCCAGCATCTGGCTGTTGATAGTTGAGTATCCTCTGGGCATATCCGTGAAGCTGCATTTCGATCGCACTGAAGAATACGCGCGCCTGGCGTATACATGTTGTGGGGTACAGCTCCAGAATGAAATCTATCCTCCTGATGAACGGGCTGAGTTCGAGCGTGTTGCCTCCGAATTGCGGCACTTGCCTGATTTAGTCAGGGCTTGATTTAAATGGTTTTCTGATAATAGTATCACTGGTTCTGCCCTTTTGGTTTTGTTTAGTTTTGTAAATTTTTCACAAATTTAAAAGTTTGGCTTAAAATTGCACTGTGACGAACGATGTTTGGGTTCTTTAAGGATATAACCGTATAAAAAGTTATGTCCTACCGGCTGCGCCAATTACAAATTCGGGATTTACCACTTTGAAAAAAATATAAATTTTTTTATTGATCAAAATAGTGTAAACACGAACTGGGAGAGATAGGTCAACTTAAAACTCAAACTTAAAAACAACGGTAAACTTTAAAAAACCTTTAAGAAGGAGAAAAAAAAAAATAAAAAAAATGAGAGTGTCCAAATTTAGAGCACTGAGCATGAGAGCGATATAGGTTTGAGCTGCGTCTGCAAATTTATTTAAGTATTGGGGATAAAATTTTTCTAGTTTGGGGACATTTGCTTATATCGCAAGAGGATGCTTACTTTAATTGGTCACTCGTGAGAGCCGACAATTTGGGATTCATTCATTTGTTTATAATGCAAGAGGATGTTTAGTTAATTGGCGACTGTTGGGAGTCTTTGTGACAAATGCGTAGTGTAAATATGTTTATGTGGTAGATATGTGGGTATGGACATGTTACTGCATATATAAGCCACAAAAATAAATATATATGGTAACATACCCACACCCACATATCACCACATAAAAGTAACATACACACACCCACATATCTACCGCATAAACATATTTACATTACGCATTTGTCACACCCAAAATCATCGGCTCCCAAGAGTCGCCAATTAATATAAACATCCTCTTGAGTTATAAACAAATGAAAGAACCCCAAATTGTCGGCTCCCACGACTGACCAATTTATGTAAACATCCTCTTGCATTATAAACAAATGTCCCCAAACTCCAAAAAGCTTTTATCCCCCAATACTGTAAAATTGCAGACGCAGCTCAAACCTAGATCGCTCTCTTGCTCAGTGCTCTCATTTTGGACACTCTCAATTTATCAATAAAGTTCTTTCTCCCAATCGAAGGTTTGATAAGCGCCAGCTTAGTTTTTATACCCGTTACTCGTAGAGTAAAAGGGTATACTGTATTCGTGCAAAAGTATGTAACAGCTAGAAGGAAGCGTTTCCGACCCTATAAAGTATATATATTCTTGATCAGGATCACTAGCCGAGTCGATCTAGCCATGTCCGTCTGTCCGTCTGTCTGTCCGTCTGTCTGTCCGTATGAACGCTGAGATCTCGGAAACTAAAATAAAAGCTAGAAGATTGGCATTTTGCAAGCAGATTCTAGGAGTTCCTACGCAGCGCAAGTTTGTTTCAAAATGGTGCCACGCCCCCTTTAACGCCCACAATCGCTTATATACGATTTTTAAAATTTAAATATTTCGGAAAAGTAAAATGCAGTTTTATTGTGTTTATCAATACCTATCGAAATGTAGTTTCGATACCTAAGATAATTTTTAAAACCGAACAATTATTTAAAAAAAAATTAAAAAAAAAAATTTTTTTTTCTCCTCCCCCTCCCCTCCCTTAGTATCTGATAGTCGGGGCACCCGACTATAGCGTTTTCTCTTGTTAAGTTTGAGTTTTAAGTTGAATCTTGTAAGGAGTAGACCTATCTCTCCCAGTTCGCGTTTACACTATTTTGATAAATAAAAATTATATTTTTTTCAAAGTGCTAAATCCCGAATTTGTTATTGGCGCAGCCGGTAGGATATAACTTTTTATACGGTTATATCCTTAAAGAACCCAAACGTCGTTCGTCCCAGTGCAATTATAAACCAGCTATCGCAGTGTCGGTTTGTGTCGCTAATATACGAACGGAAACCTCAATTTTTGCAACACGCTATCGAAGCTCAGGTTGCGAGGTTTTTTTTTAACAAAACATAAATCTTGACCCGTGTGACTGTCAAGTAACTAAAACAAATTTTTTGCAAAAACCCGTTTTATTGTAAAAGCTAGTGCCTTTGTTCGTAACACAAGGGTTACTAAAAAATAAAACACCATAGTTCTCCCCCACCAGTGGTAAGAGACAAGGTATAACAATTTTAAATCAAATTCATAATACAAAACTTTTAAAATTGTGAAAAATTTATAAAACTAAATAAAAAACCAAAAATGGCAGAACCAGTGCTATTATTGTCAGAAAACCATCTAAATCAAGCCCTGAACCAAATCAGGCAAGTGCCGCAATTTGGAGGCAACACGCTCGAACTCAGCCCGTTCATCAGGAGGATAGACTTCATCTTGGAGTTGTACCCCACAACATGTATACGCCAGTCAAGCGTATTCTTCAGTGCGATTGAAATGCAGCTTCACGGAGATGCCCAGAGGATATCTCAATTATCAACAGCCAGATGCTGGAGGGATTTAAGGAACGCCCTCATCAACGAATATAAAACCCAGACGCCCTGCGAAGAACTACTAAGACGTTTGTATAACACCCCCTTTCCTGGGTGTATACGTAAGTTTGTTGAGGACATTGAGTCCAAATCCTTTGTAATATTAAATAAATTAGCCTTAGAAAATAACGCTTCAAATACAATTTTATACACAAATGCTCTTAATAATACAGTTAAAGATGTTATTATGAAAAAATTGCCAGACAGACTTTTTATGACATTGGCTAGGTATGATATTACTAATGCTAAAAAACTAAAATGTGTAGCACAACAAGAAGGTTGTTATGAAACATTTTATTCAGATCGAACAAAGAATTCACAAAGTCAAAACCAAGATAAGAGAAATTATCAACCCCAACAAAATACTAATAAACAACAAAACTATAATTCCCAAAACCAATACAGACAGCAGAATAATATTTCCCCAAATCAATATAAGCAACAGGCTAGTACATCTCAAGGCCATCATAAGCCTAATTATAATAAAAATAACAGCGAAACTTTTTATGAAAACCACCCATTATATCAAGCAACAAAACAAGAATTCCAACAAAAATTAAATTATAATCAGGTTAGGAATCCTATAAATTATTAATCACAACAAAATGGGGCTAATGCTCCTAATCGACCAATAAAAAGAAATCGCGAAAGTACGAGTGGCCATATGAAAATGGATACCGAAAATTTTCATCAACAAGCCTCGGACACCGAACAGGAAATAGAAACCCTTACATACGAATCATCATGAATAACCAAGAGTTCCGATGTGTTGTAGACACAGGCTCTTCTATTAATTTAATTAAAGAAAATTAGTTCATACCATAAATGGTAATATTCAGTTAAATACATCCGTGTCCTACCATGCAAGTAAGCTTTGTCCGACCAAACAAACATTTTGGGTCCATAATTTTTCCGATAGATATGATATGCTCATAGGAAGAGAATATCTCGAAGCTTGTAACGCAATTATTAATTATAAATCAAAAACAGTTAATTTAAACGGTTATCAATTCGGAATGAGATTTAATTATAACGATTTCGAATATAAACAAGGAGAAGCAGAAATTGATGGCTGCGATCCCCCATTTTCAGCAGATACACCTTTTAATTTTGCAATAAATAACGACTTGCAAGAAACCAATAAGTTTAGATTAGAACACCTTAATGACGAGGAAAAAGATAATCTTAAGAAAATTTTATATGAATTTAGCGACATACAGTACAAAGAAAGTGACAATTTGACTTTCACTAGTACTATCAAGCATGTCATTCATACAAAAAATGAGCAACCGGTTTACAAAAAACCATACAAATATCCTCAAGCTTACGACCAAGAAGTCGATTCGCAAATGAGAGATATGATAAAACAGGGAATAATTCGAAAGTCAAATTCCCCTTATTGCTCACCCATTTGGATAGTACCAAAGAAAGGTGATGCATCTGGAAAAAAAATGGTCCGTATCGTAATTGACTATCGTAATTTAAATGAAATTACGGTAGATGACAAATACCCTATCCCGGTCATGGATGAAATATTGAACAAACTTGGTAGATGCCAATATTTTACCACTATTGACCTTGCAAAAGGTTTTCACCAAATACAAATGGATGAAAATTCAATTCCAAAGACAGCTTTTTCCACCAAAAATGGCCATTATGAATATACTCGAATGCCCTTTGGACTGAAAAATGCCCCTGCTACCTTTCAAAGGTGCATGAACAATCTCTTAGAAGATTTGATCTACAAGGATTGTTTGGTCTACATGGACGATATTATCGTGTACTCCACTTCATTGGAGGAACATGTATTATCTTTGCGAAAGGTATTTGAAAAATTACGAGAAGCTAATCTCAAGCTTCAACTCGACAAATGCGAGTTTATGAAAAAGGAAACAGAATTCCTTGGACATATTATAACAACAACTGGTATAAAACCAAATCCTCTCAAAATAGAGGCAATACAAAATTTCCCTATACCGAAATCCCCAAAACAAATAAAATCCTTTTTAGGTCTTTGTGGATTTTATAGGAAATTTATCCCAAACTTTGCTAAAATAGCAAAACCAATGACAGCAAAGCTTAAAAAAGGCGTAACTTTAAATATAAAAGACAATGATTATGTACAAGCGTTTGAAAAACTTAAACTTTTAATAATGTCCGATCCAATACTTATATACCCAAATTTCGAAAAACCATTTTCATTAACAACAGATGCCAGTAATATTGCTATAGGAGCAGTATTATCGCAAAATCATAAACCAATCTGTTATGCCAGCAGAACTCTTAATGAACACGAAATTAATTATTCGGCAATAGAAAAAGAACTTTTAGCTATTGTCTGGGCCACCAAATATTTCAGGTCCTATCTTTTTGGCAGAAAATTTCTGATCCTAAGTGATCACAGGCCTCTAGTATGGCTCAATAATATTAAAGAACCTAATATGAAATTACAACGCTGGAAAATCAAACTAAATGAGTTTGATTATGAAATAAAATATTTGCCCGGTAAAGAAAACCATGTGGCAGACGCCTTATCAAGAATAAGAATAGAGGAAGTCTATTTAGGAGAGACTTCCAGTAATTCAAATACAATAACAACAGTAGCTACAGTGCATAGTGCACCAGAAGATAACCAAAACCACATTTCAATAACAGAAAGACCACTGAATTATTATAACAGACAATTAGAATTTATAAGAGGAGACTTAAATGAAGTCGAAGTAATAAATTATTTTCATAAAACAAAAATCATAATAACATATAAAGAGATGACAATAGAATATGCAAAACAATTAATAATTGAATACTTTTCTAATAAGAAAAGCGTTATATACTTTCCAATTGAAATAGACTTTTTAATTTTTCAAAAGGCATACGTTGAAATTATTTCCCCAGATAACTTAACTAAAACAATGAAAACTAATAGTAAATTAATAGATATTAACACTTACGCAGAATTCAAAGAAATTATTATTAAAACACACAGAGAACTATTACATCCAGGAATAGAAAAACAAACAGCACTTTTTAAAGAAAAATATTATTTTCCCGATCACCAAAAATTAATTCAAAATTTTATTAATGAATGCGAAGTATGCAACATCGCAAAAACAGAACACAGAAATACTAAATTAGAATTCGAAATAACACCAGAAATTTTTAATCCAAGAGAAAAATATGTCATTGATTTTTATATGATAGATAATAAACAATTTTTATCTTGTATAGACATTTATTCAAAATTTGCCACCTTAATAGAAGTCAACAGTCGAGATTGGTTAGAAGCAAAAAGAGCATTAACTAAAGTTTTTAATGAAATGGGTAAACCAAACCAAATCAAAGCAGACAAAGATTCAGCTTTCATGTGTGTAGCATTGCAACTTTGGTTAAAATCTGAAGATGTTGTTATTAATATAACAACAAGCAAAAATGGAATTTCTGACGTTGAGAGATTTCATAAAACAGTAAATGAAAAGTTAAGAATCATAAACAGTGAAACAGACATAGAAAATAAGCTAACAAAATTTGAAACTATTCTTTATGTCTATAATCATAAAACAAAACATAACACGACAGGCAGAACTCCTGCAGATATTTTTATTTTCGCTGGAACTCCAAAATATAATACACAGTCAAATAAAATCAATAAAATAGAAAAATTAAATGAATCACGAAATAAATTTGAATTTGATACTAGATATCGACAAGCTTCACTTGTAAAATCAAAAACCACTAATCCGTTTAAAAAGACAGGAAAAATCACAAAATTAGATGATAATCATTACGAAGAAGTTAACAGAGGAAGAAAAATAATACATTATAAGTCTAAATATAAGAAAACAAAGAAAATTAACGAAAATAAATACGATAATTCAAGATGCACGCCAAATGAAAACCAAACCTAACTTGTTGATCAACACTATCAACATCTTATTAATTTTAATACATTTTACAAACCAATACTAATCAAATATTGATAATTTCTCATATCCCAAAAGACATTATAAAAACTTCAATATTCAAAATTTTGCCTTACCCAAATGAATTTAATGACATATTAACAGAACCTTTAGAAGACAAATATTATTTTCAAAATAATCAAATATTTTCATTTAACACAAAAGAAAGAGTTACAAATAAATGCATTATAGGAATATTAAACCAAGCCAATGCCGAATGTAAATACACAAAAATGTATAAAAAAAATATGAAACAAATTATATAGAGCCAAATTTTATAATTACTTGGAACTTACCGAAAACTATTTATGTTAACAATAATGTAACAATGATAGAACCACTGTCAATAATTGAAGCAAAAGATATAATAAGAATACATACAAGAACAAGAAAGGAAAGCTAACTTCGGGCGGAGCCGAAGTTGATATACCCTTGCAGAATATTCTGTAAATTATATTCTCCAAAATTATTCATATGATGCATTCTTAATACTCATAAAAAGTCCCAACTTCCTAACTTTAAAAACACCAAAGTTATAGCATTTCCAATCGTTCAGTTATATAAGCAATACTTTAAGATATAGTCGCCCATTTGAAATTTTTGTAGGTCGGATTGATTGGCCAAAAATAAAGCCCTTATACAAATCCCAACTTACTAATCAAAGTTATTGATTTCCGATCAAAAGTTATATGGCAGCTATTAGATATGTCGGCCGATCCTTATGAAATTTAGGCCAGGTGGATTTAATGGCATAAAATAAACCTTAGAAAATCCCAACTTCTATTTACAAACACCAAAGATATTGCATTTCCGATCAATCAGTTATATGGCAGCTATAGGATATATTCGGCCGATCCCGGCCGTTCCGACTTATATACTGCGTGCAAAGGAAAGAAGGGTGTATGCAAAGTTTCAATTCGATATCTTTAAAACTGAGAGACTAGTTCGCGTAGAAACAGACAGACGGACAGACAGACGGACAGACAGACGGACAGACAGACGGACAGACAGACGGACAGACGGACAGACGGACAGACGGACATGGCTATATCAACTCAGGAGGTGATCCTGATCAAGAATATATATACTTTATAGGGTCGGAGATTTCTCCTTCACTGCGTTGCACACTTTTGACCAAAATTATAATACCCTTTGCAAGGGTATAAAAAATAACACATTTCAAATTATAATACTTACTATTTTAATTGTAATAATTATAATTTTAATTATTTACTTCATCTATAAATTTAAGAGTATTCCGAGAAACATTGTAATTAAATATAAAAATCAAAACAAAAACAATACTAAGAACCCAGAAAATATAACAGAATTAAACAATATTGCACCAAATGAAAATACCCTACAATTAAACGAAAATACTACACAAACTAATATACCCACTCACATATACCCTAATATATCCGCCTGAGGACAGGCTCTTTTCTAATGGATGGGGAAGTAACATACCCACACCCACATATCTACCACATAAAAGTAACATACACACACCCACATATCTACCGCATAAACATATTTACATTACGCATTTGTCACACCCAAAATCATCGGCTCCCAAGAGTCGCCAATTAATATAAACATCCTCTTGAGTTATAAACAAATGAAAGAACCCCAAATTGTCGGCTCCCACGACTGACCAATTTATGTAAACATCCTCTTGCATTATAAACAAATGTCCCCAAACTCCAAAAAGCTTTTATCCCCCAATACTGTAAAATTGCAGACGCAGCTCAAACCTAGATCGCTCTCTTGCTCAGTGCTCTCATTTTGGACACTCTCAATTTATCAATAAAGTTCTTTCTCCCAATCGAAGGTTTGATAAGCGCCAGCTTAGTTTTTAAGTTTGAGTTTTAAGTTGAATCTTGTAAGGAGTAGACCTATCTCTCCCAGTTCGCGTTTACACTATTTTGATAAATAAAAATTCTATTTTTTTCAAAGTGCTAAATCCCGAATTTGTTATTATATATTTTTATTAATTTTTTATCCACAGAATAATGTAAATGAATAAAATAAATAAATTTTAAAACAGAATAATATTGTTCAAATTAGAAAGACGAAACAAAAACGAGAGTAAATATTAATTTTATTTAATTATTACATTTGTTCGAAAAAAAATTATTCAATAATTATCCACAATGAAAACGACGAAAAAAATATTAAATTGAATATCGAGCCACCGTCCGAATGCAGGGCGTATGTATTGGTTACGTATAGCGGCAGGGATGATTTTCAACTAAATGAAAAACGTAATGTGTATGTGTAAGTTAATTAATTTCTTATTCAGGATTTACTGTACTGCGCGAATGAGAAGACTTTGGTTTCGAGAGGGGATGACAGTCGCGATTTATTTCCAAAATTCAACTAAATACTAAGTACATAAATTCTTATAACGAAAGCTAGCCCTATGCCCTGTTAGTGCTGACCCAGCGCCTCGTGTTTGGTGTTGGGTAGTCGTCGGTTGCGTCGCAGTGCATTGCCGGCTGATTGCGCTGACCGAAGCTTGGGCTTCTGGTACCGTCGTTGTGCAATATCCGCACGTGTCGCTGGCTTTGCATAATTCTCATGCCGGCTACGCGTGATCAGCTTGGCAACTTCTCTGTTGCCGAGTGACCGTGTTGACTCCTCCCCCGCTTAGATGAAGGACGTCCTCGGACTTCTAGAAACCGTCAGTAATAACTTGAAGGTCATGCTGGTGACGAACTCGCTGGCGTCTTTGGTAGAGCTTGAAAATGATAAAGCAAATGGCGAAGAAATCGATCGCGGCCACTCTAGATATTATAGGCCGGCTTACCAGTCTCTTTTCCATTTCGCCAATGTAGGTTTTCCATGTTTAATTTCTGTAAGTATGGTAAACTCAGTATTTCCTGATGATCTGTAAAGTTAAGGACCTTTGATGCAGCGGGTGCTGGGAATTTTTTTACGTAGCTCTTCAAGTTTCGGTGTAAGGTGTTGTTTACTTTTACCTCCTCGTCGAATGTAAGAGGAACGTTCCAGTTACCAGTTGTCCATTGACCGTAGCTGTTCCGTCATTGAGAATAATAACGCCGTCATCGATGATTGTTAGTGGCTCGAGGTGGCTGGTGCGGGTCTAACAGTGTGCGTTGCCTCCTGAGTGGAGTTGTTGTGCGCATGTCGCATAGGGCATTTCTCTGCAGAATGTTGTCGTAAGAGCAGCGCTACAGTTTCCAATCGGTATGATTTTGTACCGCAGTCAGCCATTCTATTGCCTTTAGCAAAATTAAGAATAGTGCAGTTGTGTTCAACGGGGTGCAAGAATATTTTCTTACAAGATATGTAGGTCTTAGGATATTTTAATATAAAGTGTAACAAATTATTATTTAATACAACTTTAATTTGAGCTACTTTCATTAAATCAGTTATAGTAACATTTGTGGAATGTTCATTGATTAAATTTTGTAAGTCATTTGAGTCTAAAATCGCGGGGTTGATTATTCCAATTTTTGCAAGAGTAACCGACAACATCAAGTCATCGGGTTCGGAAATAATAATTCTATTTCTTTATAGCAAGTTCACATATAAATTTTCTGTATTTATCTGTTTTGCTTTTTCATTATACCCTTGCAGAGGGTATTATAATTTTGGTCAAAAGTGTGCAACGCAATGAAGGAGACGTCTCCGACCCTATAAAGTATATATATTCTTGATCAGGATCACCTCCTGAGTTGATATAGCCATGTCCGCTTGTCCGTCTGTCTGTTTCTACGCAATCCTGACCAGCTCTATGAGCCCTGTTATGTTCTGACACAGTAATTTCTTTGTGTTCGTTTTTGTCTAAGATGTCGGTCACCATGCGGTTTGTGTATCGAAAAGTGGTTGTCGGAAATGTTTCAATTCATTTATGCTGGATAAATGCCAGTACTGGCAGTTCGCAAAAAAATGCATTGACTACGTCCTTCTTCACCACATCACATATTCTCTGTCTAAGTGTTCCTCTATCCGAGAAATATAAGAGATGTCGACTCTTTTCACCAAACATAATTACCGTTCTAACTTCTATTATTATTTGGTTCCGAAAGCAGTTGACCGCTTGTCAGTTTTTTCGATGGTGTAGGTTAGTGATAATTCGCTATGTATTGTGGCAATATCTGACTGCGCATCCTCTTCTAGCGAATGGATGTGCTGTCGGGACAGCGCGTCAGCAACGTAGTTCTCTTTTCCTGGCTTGTAAAAAATTTGTGCATTGTGCTCGTCAATGAAAGCTTTCCAGCGCTCAATTTTTGCGTTTGGATTGCGATCTGACACGGCGAAAGTTAGTGGTTGGTGGTCAGAAAAATGTTTAAATTTTTTACGCCGTGTAGGTACTTTCTGAGGCTCTTTAAGGCCCTTACAATTGCCAACAACTCTCTTTCGTTTGTTGCAAAATTTAGTTCCCTGTCCTTTAAAGTTCGTGATATCATGGTTATGGGTTTTCCGTCCTGTGATAAGACTGCTCCCAAACAGAAAGAAGAAGCATCTGTCGTTAAGTCAAAGGTTTTTTTATAATTTTACGTTTTCATACGCGAGAACATTCTTAAGCTTCTCAAATGCGCGGCGCTGATGTTCATCAAAATTAACGGGTATTTTTTTGATTGGCCTGCGCTTAATTTGCCATTCTCTCCTTTTAGGATGTCACTTATAGGTTTTGCAATAGATGCAAAGTCCTTAATAAAACACCTACAGTAACTTGCTAATCCAAAGAATGATCTGACATTAAATAGTGTGATTGGTTGTTCGTAGTTACGAATTGCAGCTACTTTGCTAGGGCATGTTCCTATGCATCCTCGTGAAACTACGAAACCTAAATACTCAACGCTGTCTTTAAGGGGGTATTTACCTTTTTTGTCGAAAAATTAGGAAAGTTTAGATTTTTTTTATGCATGTAACTATTGTTTTTATTAAATGAATGATTATATTTTCTGGAAGTTTAGAATGTTGACAATGTTTTTGCAAACAACTTTGGAAAAATATTTAATAGTTTTTAAGGTGTGGCTGTTTCCTTTAAACGCCTTTTTTAAGAGCATTGCGGTGATTATTCTCCAGGACGAACGGGTCAACTGATACCGAAAAATTAAAAATATTTCATTAGTTTAAAGTGGTATCCTGTACCTGAACGAACGTTTTAAAATTTTTTTTTTGTGCATACGTTTTAAAATTCTTACAAAACTATCTATTTCGGCGAAATAAAAATTTTTACATGAAAAAACGATATTTCAAGAACTAGTAAAATTCATTACGAACATTTAAAAAAAAATTTGAAGAAAATCGGTTCAGTAGTATTTCGCCAATCCATATCACCGCAAAGTCATTTTTCAAAAAACACCATTTCTAGATATTCGCGTTTAAAGTTTCTAGTTTGGGTTTGGGCGGGGACGAGGCGCGCGGCCAGGAGCGCTGTAACTTTTTTTACTGCTAAATCTCTATGAAAATTTTGGGAAATGTTCTCAAGAAGCTTTTCTTTAAGAAAAAGGAAAAAAATTTCGATTTTTTGAAAATGAAAAAGGTATATAGCCCCTTAAAGAAATTAGATTTTTCAAGCGAAACCCTCATGTTGGCCGCATATAATTTGTCGTGCATAATTTCTAAAAAAATAATTACGTCATCGACATAAACATAGCATGATTTCCCTATTTGTTCTCTGAGCACATCATCGATGGCTCTCTGAAAAATGATTCTTCAATCCAAAGGGCAGTCTGCTAAATTCATATTTGCCATTTCCTACTGAGAAGGCCGTTTTCTCTCTGTCGTTTTCGGCGAGAAGTATCTGGTGGAAACCAGACTTGAAATCCAATGTGGTAAAGTGTTTTGCCCTCCCTAAATTTGCCAGGATAAAAACAACTTTCGGGATAGGGTATTTGTCGTCTATTGTCTTTAAATTAAGTTTTCGGCAGTCTATTACTAGGCGTTTTTTTGTGTTTCCCTGCTCATCGGTCCCTTTTTTATCTACAACCCAAACAGGGTTGTTATACGGAGACCGAGATGGTCGGATTATGCCGTCTTGTAACATGGCTTGTGTTTCATTATTTACTAAGTCGGACACACCCATTGGGTATGTATACAATTTTGAATATATTGGGTCTTCGTTTTTTGTCCGGATAGTTCCAATGATATTAGAATTGTAATTCGCCGGTGCGATTTCCCAACATGTCCTGGAATTTTTCGAAATTTCAGGGGGACCTCTATATCTTCAACCATTGTAAAATTAACATATGCACATTTTAAAAATTTAATTTCTTACTCACTTCTATTAGTTATTCATTTTTTGTCTTTTAGGTCGAGTACGACATCAGTTTTTTTTAGTAAGTCCAGTCCGATTATTCCATCAAAGGTCGTTAAGTTCAGTAGTAAGAAAAATGTTGTAGTTGTGTTAAAAAATGGATGTGCTGTCGGGACAGCGCGTCAGCAACGGAGTTCTCTTTTCCTGGCTTGTAAAAAATTTGTGCATTGTGCTCGTCAATGAAAGCTTTCCAGCGCTCAATTTTTGCGTTTGGATTGCGATCTGACACGGCGAAAGTTAGTGGTTGGTGGTCAGAAAAATGTTTAAATTTTTTACGCCGTGTAGGTACTTTCTGAGGCTCTTTAAGGCCCTTACAATTGCCAACAACTCTCTTTCGTTTGTTGCAAAATTTAGTTCCCTGTCCTTTAAAGTTCGTGATATCATGGTTATGGGTTTTCCGTCCTGTGATAAGACTGCTCCCAAACAGAAAGAAGAAGCATCTGTCGTTAAGTCAAAGGTTTTTTTATAATTTTACGTTTTCAGACGCGAGAACATTCTTAAGCTTCTCAAATGCGCGGCGCTGATGTTCATCAAAATTAACGGGTATTTTTTTTGATTGGCCTGCGCTTACTTTGCCATTCTCTCCTTTTAGGATGTCACTTATAGGTTTTGCAATAGATGCAAAGTCCTTAATAAAACACCTACAGTAACTTGCTAATCCAAAGAATGATCTGACATTAAATAGTGTGATTGGTTGTTCGTAGTTACGAATTGCATCTACTTTGCTAGGGCATGTTCCTATGCATCCTCGTGAAACTACGAAACCTAAATACTCAACGCTGTCTTTAAGGGGGTATTTACCTTTTTTTGTCGAAAAAATTAGGAAAGTTTAGATTTTTTTTATGCATGTAACTATTGTTTTTATTAAATGAATGATTATATTTTCTGGAAGTTTAGAATGTTGACAATGTTTTTGCAAACAACTTTGGAAAAATATTTAATAGTTTTTAAGGTGTGGCTGTTTCCTTTAAACGCCTTTTTTAAGAGCATTGCGGTGATTATTCTCCAGGACGAACGGGTCAACTGATACCGAAAAATTAAAAATATTTCATTAGTTTAAAGTGGTATCCTGTACCTGAACGAACGTTTTAAAATTTTTTTTTTGTGCATACGTTTTAAAATTCTTACAAAACTATCTATTTCGGCGAAATAAAAATTTTTACATGAAAAAACGATATTTCAAGAACTAGTAAAATTCATTACGAACATTTAAAAAAAAATTTGAAGAAAATCGGTTCAGTAGTATTTCGCCAATCCATATCACCGCAAAGTCATTTTTCAAAAAACACCATTTCTAGATATTCGCGTTTAAAGTTTCTAGTTTGGGTTTGGGCGGGGACGAGGCGCGCGGCCAGGAGCGCTGTAACTTTTTTTACTGCTAAATCTCTATGAAAATTTTGGGAAATGTTCTCAAGAAGCTTTTCTTTAAGAAAAAGGAAAAAAAAATTTCGATTTTTTGAAAATGAAAAAGGTATATAGCCCCTTAAAGAAATTAGATTTTTCAAGCGAAACCCTCATGTTGGCCGCATATAATTTGTCGTGCATAATTTCTAAAAAAATAATTACGTCATCGACATAAACATAGCATGATTTCCCTATTTGTTCTCTGAGCACATCATCGATGGCTCTCTGAAAAATGATTCTTCAATCCAAAGGGCAGTCTGCTAAATTCATATTTGCCATTTCCTACTGAGAAGGCCGTTTTCTCTCTGTCGTTTTCGGCGAGAAGTATCTGGTGGAAACCAGACTTCAAATCCAATGTGGTAAAGTGTTTTGCCCTCCCTAAATTTGCCAGGATAAAAACAACTTTCGGGATAGGGTATTTGTCGTCTATTGTCTTTAAATTAAGTTTTCGGCAGTCTATTACTAGGCTTTTTTTGTGTTTCCCTGCTCATCGGTCCTTTTTTATCTACAACCCAAACAGGGTTGTTATACGGAGACCGAGATGGTCGGATTATGCCGTCTTGTAACATGGCTTGTGTTTCATTATTTACTAAGTCGGACACACCCATTGGGTATGTATACAATTTTGAATATATTGGGTCTTCGTTCTCTGTCCGGATAGTTCCAATGATATTAGAATTGTAATTCGCCGGTGCGATTTCCCAACATGTCCTGGAATTTTTTCGAAATTTCAGGGGGTACCTCTATATCTTCAACCATTGTAAAATTAACATATGCACATTTTAAAAATTTAATTTCTTACTCACTTCTATTAGTTATTCATTTTTTGTCTTTTAGGTCGAGTACGACATCAGTTTTTTTTAGTAAGTCCAGTCCGATTATTCCATCAAAGGTCGTTAAGTTCAGTAGTAAGAAAAATGTTGTAGTTGTGTTAAAAAGGTGCATCATTCATTTTTTTTTATGGTGTTGTGACCATTTTGGTGTTGTGGATGGATTTAACAGAAAATGGTTTATTTACTTAAATAATGTTTTTTAATTCTTTCATAGGCTTGATATAATTTTTGGAAGCCCCTGTGTCTATCAAAAGTTTGATTTTCCTCCCTGCGATATCCCTTTCTATGAATGGGAGCCGGGAGTTATGCCTAAAAAATTTATTTCGTCATATTCTACAAGGTCATCATCTACGTCTTCTACTTCTTCCTCTGCTACTGTATGGTATTCGTCATTGTTTTCGTTGCATAAATCGTTGTCTAACGCCAAATGGTGTATTCTTTGGTGTTTCGGTCCTGTGTACCTTGCGCTACTATTATTAGGTCTTTTATTTGTCAGTCCCTGGTTATTGGAAATTTTGCGGACTTGTCTGCCACTGACTGTTTTGGGGCTGTCTTTGAAACGGACCACTTTGTTGATTTTGAGTTGGTTGTCTAAAGCGAGATGAGCTATCGACGTCCATTGGCTGGACTGGATCCTGTCTAAGTGGCTGTCTTGGCCTTTTATTAAAATGGGGGTTTTTACCCTCCGGGTGAAATCTAGATTCTGTTACTGATTTCTTTCTCTGTCCAGTTGTCCTTGTTCGGACCTTTGAAGTTTTTCCTCCGTGCTACGGGTAAAATTACTTGCGAACATATATCGCTCATGGCTAGCCTCTACTTCCTGTGCTAGCGCTAGAGCGGAAGGAAGATCAGATGGTCTTGCTGAAGAAAGAACATCGCTTAGCGATTTTCTTGTTCCAGAAAAAAAAAACGCGTAGCGCATCCGCTCTGTATTTTTCGTTCAGTGGAGCAGCTACGGTGTTGTCGTAGGTCATAATTGTCTTATTTATTAGCAGAGTCAATTTTTTCTCTACTTCGTCATAGTACTGCAAGAGTGTCATGTTTCCTTGGCGGAGCGTTGACATCTCCTGTTCTATTAAGTATACCGGTCGCTTGTCCGTGTATGTGAAGTCTAGTCGGTTTATTATGGCCCTAAAGTTCAGAGGAGTGTCGAACGACGAAAGAACCATAGCAGCTAGTATTCCTAAAGCTTGGTAATTTTTGGAACTACCATCGTATTTTTTCGTACACTTTATATGCGGTGTGCGCCGCTTTTCTCCATGAGACGTACGTCTCATTTTTACCCTCGAAGTCCGGCAGGGACTTCATACTATCTAAGGTCTCATTACATGTAATACCTATTCTGATTTCGGCATCTATGTTTCTACTTCTGGTGTACCGATATTAACACCACCTGGGCGCTTCTGAACGTCCTGTAATTTTTGTTCGAAATTTTTTTCTTGTGCGGCGAGTGCGCTCGCAACTGCGCCCTCTATAATGGCCTTTAATTAGTCGTTGGTCATTGCCATACTTAAGTTGTTTTTATTTACTTGAAAATGGTCCGCGCTTTTTAGCTTTTTTAATTCTTTTAACAATTCTTTTATCTCACTATCACTTATATGTTTTAACACAAAGAACAAAGAATGTTGTTCCCACTGTATTCAATTTCTTTGTCGAAAAAAAATTTTTCAAAATTATTTTCCGAGCTTGTGCCTTGTTTATTTCTGAGACTCTTGAAATATTTTTATAATTATATATTTATTTTTTTATTTTATAATTGTCAAAATTACTTTTTTAAAAATATTCTGATTTAAAAAATTCGGGGAAAATTATCAATGAACACTCCACTTACATGGTTTTTATTTAATTGTAAAAAATTAAATTGCTGCTGATGCTCGTTATCTTCCAGTTTTTATTTAATAGTAAAAAAATTAAATTGCTGCCGATGCTCGTTATCTTCCTTCTCTTGGTTGCTGTTGCCGGTTCCTAGTGGAACGACGAAGTTTGCGAATTGGTTTTAGATTTTCTTTATTTTTAACTGTTCGAGGGTCTTACGAGCGCTTTGTTTTATTTTTATGTTAACGACGGATCGAGGGTCTTACGAACGCGTTGGGTGCCAATTAATTAATTTCTTATTTAGGATTTACTAAAGGCGCGCGGTACTGCGCGAATGAGAAGACTTGGGTTTTGAGAGGCGATGATTTATTTCCAAAATTCAACTAAGTACTAAGTACATAAATTCTTATAACGAAAGCTAGCCCTATGCCCTGAAAAAGCTGACCTGGCTCCCCGTGTCTGGTGTTGGGTAGCCGTCGGTTGCGTCGCAGTGCATTGCCCGCTGATTGCGCTGACCGAAACTTGGGCTTCTGGTACCGTCGTTGTGCAATATCCGCAGGTGTCGCTGGCTTTGCATTATTCTCATGCCGGCTACGCGGGATCAGCTTGGCAACTTCTCTGTTGCCGGGTGACCGTGTATCTCCTCCCCCGCTTAGATGAAGGACGTCCTCGGACTTCTTGAAACCGTCAGTAATAACTTGAAGGTCATGCTGGTGACGAACTCGCTGGCGTCTTTGGTAGAGCTTGAAAATGATAAAGCAGATGGCGAAGAAATCGATCGCGGCCACTCTAGATTATAGGCCGGTTTACCAGTCTCTTTTCCATTTCGCCAATGTAGGTTTTCCATGTTTAATTTCTGTAAGTATGGTAAACTCAGTATTTCCTGATGGTCTGTAATGTTAAGGACCGTTGATGTAGCGGGTGCTGGGAATTTTTTTACGTAGCTCTTCAAGTTTCGGTATAAGGTGCTGTTTACTTTTACCTCCTCGTCGAATGTAACGAGGAACGTTCCAGTTACCAGTTGTCCATTGACCGTAGCTGTTCCGTCATTGAGAATAATAACGCCGTCATCAATGATTGTTAGTGGCTCGAGGTGGCTGGTGCGGGTCTAACAGTGTGCGTTGCCTCCTGAGTGGAGTTGTTGTGCGCATGTCGCATAGGGCATTTCTCTGCAGAATGTTGTCGTAAGAGCAGCGCTGCAGTTTCCAATCGGCATGATTTTCTACCGCAGTCAGCTATTCTATTGCCTTTAGCAAAATTAAGAATAGTGCAGTTGTGTTCAACGGGGTGCAAGAATATTTTCTTACAAGATATGTAGGTCTTAGGATATTTTAATATAAAGTGTAACAAATTATTATTTAATACAACTTTAATTTGAGCTACTTTCATTAAATCAGTTATAGTACCATTTGTGGAATGTTCATTGATTAAATTTTGTAAGTCATTTGAGTCTAAAATCGCGGGGTTGATTATTCCAATTTTTGCAAGAGTAACCGACAACATCAAGTCTTCGGGTTCGGAAATAATAATTCTATTTCTTTATAGCAAGTTCACATATAAATTTTCTGTATTTATCTGTTTTGCTTTTTCATTTTTTACTAAAATGTTTACCGTGTTTGTTAGGATGTTTATTTGTTCGTAGGTCTTTGTGTTAATTTTTATTTGTCTATTTTCTGATTCTATGAGTTCTTTCTGCCTAAATTTAATGTTCTCAAAGTCATCAAAATCTGAAGTACCGGCTACTATTTTTAATGCGGTGCCTAATAAATTTATGCATCTAACGTGTCTATGATGAACATTTACGGTATCTATGAGGGTCTGAATTTGTCGTAAATCTGAGTCTAATATCTGCCTCATATGTGACTGAGTGAAATGGTTTCTCATTTCTTCTATTTCCGAGTACATGGTTAGGTTGATTGAGTGTTTGAAGTATATGAAGTCTCTCCAAATAGTCACATACCCGTCTATGATTGGTATGTAATTTGAGGTCGAGTAGTCGGTCATTTAAGCTGCTATTGGTACGGCGAGAAGTAGTATCATCCAAAAATAAAATTTTTTTTAATTACCTCAAATTGTCCTTATGGACCACCCTCCCTTTTATTAAGACTGTGGTCCCCAAGTCTGCTTCGACGGTTTCCTCGGTGTGCATATTTGAAATTTTTTTTCCAACCTCTTATTTGATTTTACGAGAACCTTGTCTGTCTTGTTTTGTTCAATCTTTGTAGTTGAATGATCTGCGCATTAAGACTTTATCCCTAATTTCTGTGTTAAGTTCAATGGTCGATGAGTGTATTATGTCAATGGGGATTTTATTTGTTACTAAGTGAATAGTGCTATTGTATTCTATAGACGCGAAAAGTATTAATTCAACAGTGTCCTCAATACTTCTTTCAATTTTTAAGCACCGTGCAATTTCTGTCCGTGTAGTGTGGAATCTTTCCACTTATCCGTTCGATGTACTATGAAGTGGCAGTGCATTAACAATTTGTACGTTAAACCGGTTACTTAAAAGGGACTTCATTTTTTCGGATTTAATAGAAGGCTCATTATCGCAGTATATTGTTTTTGATCGTCGATAGAAATTTATAAGTTGTAAGATCGCGGCTTGTACGTCTGCAATGGTTCTGGAAGCAATTGGTTGGACAATTAAAAATTTTGAAAATTTGTCTACGCAAGTTGTAAGGAAGTAGTTGGGCTGCGATATTGTGCTCAGGGCTCCCAGGGTCACTTACAATAATTTATTTAAGTTCAAGGACTTAAGGGAGGGGCGAGATAAATAGGGCCATTCAGACTCCGTGGCCGGAACTCACAGCGGGTTTGGATCCGGCAATCGAGCAGAGCTCCGTCGTAATCTCTACCCGACATGCGCATGGAAACCCGCAATGATCCTTGGATCCGACAAACGAGGCTAGCTCCGTCGTAATCTTTGGCCACCACGCGGTCCGACCACTATCGGCAGAAACAGTAAAAAGAAAACAAAGGGGTGTTTTGTGGGTACTGTCACCCAGAGATGCCGACCATGGGCCGAAACCTGCAGCGGATTTAAATCCGACAATCGAGTACAAGACTCCGTCGAAATCTCTATCAGCCGCACGCTCCGGAAACCGCACTGACCCTGGACCCGACAAACGAGCCTAGCTCCGTCGTAATCCACGGCGACTACGCGCTCCGGGACCGGCTATAGCTGCTGATCCGACAAGCGAGTGCAAGACTCCGTCGTAATCCTTGGTCACCACGCGGTCCGACCACGATCGGCAGAGAAGGGGGTTCCTTCTAGATGGAGGAAAGAGAAAATAATTTAATTCCCCTCCTACGTTCACTCACACACAAAACACGGCAGGCGAATAGATTTTGGTTTGTTCGAGGGGCGTACAAAGTCTCCTTGCCACGCCACTCCAGTCTAGTAGTTCCAAAATAATATTTCGAGAAAATATATAGCGTGTTGGTTGTGCTCAGGCGTTCGATGGTTCCAGTGTGTGCAGCTGCTGATGCTCGAAGTGTGTGTAGAAGAGAGCGAGAGCGTGTTGCTTGCGCTCAGGCGTTCGATGGTTTAGATGTTGCGGACGTTGATGTTCGCAATGTGCGTTGAGATGAGTGTGTTTGACGAGAGCGTGTTGGTGTTTGAAGTGTGTGTTGCTGGTTCGACGGTTTGGTGGTGTTGGGAGCGTTGGCTATGAAAAAGCTAAACTAATAATAATATTATGTGGCTACAAGGTCGGTTTTGGCTATATCTTTTCATGAGTCTTACATGGCTACAAAATATTCCTAAATGGCTAAAAAAATCCTACATGTCTACAAAATATACAAAATATACAATTGTGAGGGCCGTCTTACGGTTCCTCACACCCCCCCTTCCTTCGGGGTGCTGGAGCGAGATGTTGACGAACCGATTATTTGTGATCGAAATCCGGTAGGTTCGCCCCTTTACCTTCCTTAGGAAGCGTACCCCTCGGCGCTCGTGTTGCCGGACGAAGACGATGAGCTCGTTGGGAGGCCTGCGTCGCTCGATGTTCACGGCTTACTCTGCGGGGGCTTCTGACCACTGATCCTCCTCCGGGGTGGCCGGAGGTAGCTGGTTGTCCTCCAATGCGCGCAGTAGCTCCCTTTCCTCTTCCAGGTCGAGGCAGAGTTCCCAGGGCACTGGACACTCGTCCTGGACGTGGCTGCCACTGGGGACTTCGTCTGCCGGACGTTCTGGGCGTTCTTCGCTGGCGTTGTGGGACAGGGTTGCCATCGTTTCGTTCGCCACCTCGGCGATCCATGGTAGGGGTAGCTGTTCGTCGCTGATGTCGCTCTAGCGGTCGTCAAGCAGGGGCGGCGCCATTTGAGGGCTGTGTGCGTCTCTGTTTGGATCGTCCTCTCCCCTGAGGCTGCTGTCGTCGCACTTGCTGGAATTGTCCTAGTCGTGGACGATTACTGGTTGACTGCTGCTGGAGCTCTGCTCCGTCGACAGCGCAGAGTCCTGGTTCGAGTCCTCGCTCGAGCTATCGTCCGCGACGGGGATCTGGTCCCACGCTGCGTTGGCCGCGGCTAGGCGCATGGCCACTGGAGGAAGCACTGCGTGCTCGAACAGTCTCTCCGGCTCGGACGATGTCTCGGAGTTGTTCGCAGACTCGGACGAGCTTCCATGGACGAGTTTGGAACCGCCAACAGAACCGGTGGCTACGACCCGTATTTGGCGGAGGTTCTCTTCCAACTTGGAGGGTCCGAAGGAGGGCAGTCCTACCTCGTCGATCCAGTGGCTGACGGGACGTATGGCTGGTTGAGTAGCTTCGTGCTAGCGTGGAGAATCAGTGATGTTAGGGAGGTTCTAGTTCGTGCGGCGTCGTGTTTTTGTCTGTGACTATGGTGGTAACTAGGCGTGCCTACTTTGGCGTGGTGTACCCTAAGGTACACCCCACACATGGGGAGGGTTGTGGTGCGTTGGCGCTGGGGGTCCCAGGCTCAAGTGGCCCCACTGAATCTCCTTCCTTGATCACCCGTCAGTGGCGCACAGGTGTCTCGGGTTTGGTGAGATTCTAGAGTGGATTCGTGGATCCCTTCAGCGTCTTCTTCTGGGTCCTCGGCGATCTGGCCCCATGAAAGGGTTACAAATCGGCTAGATTTGCTTTGCGACGCTTGCGTGTCTCTCGAAGTTGGACTCTGGCGATGTTTGGTGACAGAAATTTTATGATCTTATCTTATAAGGACCTTCGAACTTTGGAGCTAGTTTTGCATTGAACGCCTCCGCGGCGTTGGACAGGTGGTGAGTTCGGACCCAAACCCACATCCCAATGGTCGGTCTCCATTCCCGTCGGCGCAAGTTGTAATAGCGACTTTGTTCCTGGGCTGCTCTCTCCACGTTTTCCTTGGCTGTTTGAAAAATGTTCTTGAGATGCTCTGCCTTGCTCTGGGGATCTCTGGGCGCTTCGCTGGAACCTGGTGTAACTTCGTTGAACCAGCTTCCGGGTGATCGGGGCTCACGACCCTGTACTAGGTACGCTGGGCTGAATCCGGTACTGTCGGATTCGCCAGGATTCGCTCCCGGAAGGCTAATTCCTGACTGGTGGCGGTATCTCGGCGTAGGGGTAGGCAGAGGCCCTACGAAATCCGCGCACAGGGTTAAGAATGGTCCCTCTGATTTCCATGCTCCATGGTCTTCCTTCCTAAACGTGCTGTCGAGGTGTCGGTAGAGTTGCCCGTTCTCTTGGATGTAGTCAGGAAATTTCTCCGGATTGGCCTCGATTTGCTTGATCTTTGCGGTGATCCACTTGCACGGTTCGTTGGTCTCATTCACCTGCTGGAGCGTTTTTAGCGTTTGCCTGGACAGAGCGTCCGCGACGACGTTCTGTTTTCCCCGTCGGTATGAGATGTCAAACTGGAATTGTTGGAGTTCGAGGGCCCATCGTGCGATTCGGCCTGTCGGGTTATCGATTGAGTTCAACCACTTCAGGGCGAGGTAGTCTGTTATATCGTGAAATTGGTATCCTTCGAGGTAGCACCTCTTCTTCCTGATTGCCCCGCTATCGCAAGGCACTCCTCCGTAGCAGAGTAGTTTTCTTCTGCTGCAATCAACCTCCTCCTGGCATAGGCGATGACTCGTTCGGTTCCATCGGCTTGCTGGGTTAAGACGGCTCCAAGGTCAAAGTCGCTTGCGTCGGTTTGTAGTTGAAATTTGAGGTTGAAGTCCGGGCAGGCCAGTACTGGTGCCTCGGTGAGCTTCCTTTTCAACTCCTCGAATGCCTGTTGCTGAGGGTCGCTCCAGGTCCATTTCCTTCCCTTCCTGAGCAGGGCGGACATTGGTTGGACGATTGTGGAGAAGTTCTCCACAAGTCGCCGGTACCAGGATGCTATCCCCAGACATCGTCGAAGTTCCTTGCAGTTAGCGGATGTCTGGAGTTCTCTTACAGCGGCTACCTTGTCTGGGTCGGTGTGTATTCCTTCTTCGCTGATGACGTGCCCTAGGTAAGTTATGCTGCGCTGGAAAAACTTACACTTCGCTTTATTCAGCTTCAAGTTGGCCTGCCTAAGCCGTCGGAGTACTTCCCGTAGGTTGGTCAAGTGTTCGTCCAACGAGGTCCCGATGACGATGATGTCATCTAGATAGGCGAATGCGTGAGGCTCCATGTAGGGTCCTATCACGCTGTCCAGTGCCCGCTGAAATGTAGCAGTAGCCGATTGCAAGCCGAATGGCATTACTTTCCACTGGAAGAGCCCGCGGGTAGATGCGGTACAGGCGCGCCTGTCTTTGGCCACCGGGATCTGCCAGTAACCGCTTTTTAGATCCAGCGTCGAGATAAACTTAGCGTTGCGAAGTCGTTCCAAGATGTGTCCTATCCGCGGTAATGGGTAGGCGTCGGGCACCGAGTGAGCGTTGAGCTGACGGTAGTCCACGCACATGCGCACATCTCCTGTCTTCTTGCCGACGAGGACGATGGGTGCGCTGTGAGGACTCCGGGAGGGCTCGATGCGTCCGTCGCTAAGCAGTTCATCAACCTGTTCGTTAATGATTTTCTGCATGGCAGGGTGCTTTGGAAAGTACCTCTGCTTGATGGGCTTGGCGTCCTTCATGACAATCCTATGTTCGGCTATGTGAGAGGTACCGGTCATATGCTCGAATGGAGCGAGTTCCGCTTCGAGAAAGGCTTGGATCCGGGATTCCTCGGGTCCTTCAGTGATGACCGTTGCTAGGCTGGCTGTTACCTCTTGGGTTTGTCTCGGTGGATGGGTAGTCGTTGGTGACTTTCGAAAGGGGTTGCTTTTCCGTGATGCGGTGGCGTCGCCCAAAGGTTTAAAATAAAAGGAGTTATTCACTGGTGACGGCTTGGGTCGGAGTCGCGGTGTTACGGTGGGGGTCTCCACTTGTAGAAGTGCCGGTGATCGTCGTGGGGTTACGGTAGGCGCGTTGACTTGTATTCGAGACGGCGATCGTCGAGGGGCTGCCACGGGTGGTACCGTGCAGCGTGGTGATGGTGTTGATCCGACGGCGTATGGACCGATAGCAGCTACTCGTGGGGCGACGATGGGTGGCTTGCTTCTGCTTGCTAGCGGCGGGGTGTAGGAGAGAGACAACTGGGCCACACACTGGATAGTGGACTTGATCCCGCAGAGGAAGTCGATTCCGAGGATGATCTCGTCCAAGATGGACGGTAGCACTAGCAGTGTGGTCTTAGCCGTATCCCGTCCTAGGGTTACGGTGGTGGTCAGGGCGTGGGTGACGTCGGTGGTGGATCCATCTGCCAGGGCAATCCTCGTTCGTACGTCCCGGCGGTTATTGGTACTCCCAATGTCGTCGGCTATTTTCGCGCTGATGAAGCTCCTGGACGCCCCGGTGTCCAGGGTGGCGTGAAACGTCTTCCCTTCGATGCTGACCGTCGCCACGATGCGGCCCCCCTTCTAACCGTAAAGGTGGGGTTAGTTCTGGGGTCCTTGGTGTGTGGTCCTCGCTGGTTCCCCGGATGGGCGAGGACTCGGTCCGTTGGTCGTTGGTTCGCACTCCCCTCCTTCCACACTGCCAGCAGAACAAAACCTGGGGATTGGGGCACTCTTGGCGGAAGTGTCCTGTCTTACCCTGGGGAGTCGTGCGGTCTTGAGTCGGTACGTCCGCGTTTGTGTTTATTGTCCGTGGGTTGTCTGGCGGTACTTCCAGTCTTAGGGAGGTGCTCCCGGTGTCGACGCCCGGTGTGCTTAGATTCTGTTCCCGGGGTTCTTGTCTTTCAGAGGGCTCGGGGATTTGTCCCTGGGTGTGGCTGCTTCTGGGAATGTACTATCCAATTCCTTGGCTCGGTCCTGGAGTTCCGGCTCGAGGTCCTCTCGGGTGAGGAAAGTCGCTAGCCGACTGCGCAGTTCCTCGACGGTTCCCCCTTGGGGTAACTCGGGCTAAGAGGAGTTGTAGTTCCTCTTTGCGGCGATAGGATATCCACCTTACACTCATGTTTTCCGAGCGACAGAGAGCGGAGGGGGGAAAATAATTTAAAAAATCGTACCGCGTAATTCGAGGCGATGGTACCGAATATTTATAGGACTCGGGGGTCCTTGCTGTGCACGGTGCTAGGATTCGGGCTAGGATGCCGAATGTTTACAGGACTCTGGGGTCCTTTGATTGCGTACGCGGAAAAATGATTCGGGGCGACGGTACCGAATATTTATAGGACTCGGGGGTCCTTGCTGTGCACGGTGCTAGGATTCGGGCTAGGATGCCGAATGTTTACAGGACTCTGGGGTCCTTTGATTGCGCGAGCTAGGATACTTGGATCCTTATACTAGGGTTTTCACTGGTGATCGTTGTTCGCGACGATGTTTCCCGCTTGATGGCGGGAGCTAGACTGACTTCTGGTAGCCCGGTGTGCTCCTCTTATAGTCGCCGGCCACGTGTCCGCCGCGTTTGGGACAACGTGGGAAGCGAGAGAGGAGAAAAAAATTACGTATGTGTGGTTTTGCGCAACCACACATATTTATATTTTCTTTCCCGTTTCGCGTGCTCCGGGACCCGACAAACGAGCTTAGCTCCGTCGTAATCCACGGCCGCTACGCGCTCCGGGACCGGCAATAGCTTTGGATCCGACATGCGAGTGCACGCGCATCGGAACCCGCAATGATCCTTGGATCCGACAAACGAGGCTAGCTCCGTCGTAATCCTTGGCCATCACGCGGTCCGACCACAAGCAAATGAAATGCCCCGGCTCTCACAAAAGCCTTCTTCAAGATCCGCACCAGAGCAATTAGTCGCGACACCAGACCCCATTTTCATTTTCATTTCCCCATCCATTTTCACTCCCATTTCCATTCGCGTGTTCGCATTTCCATGGATTCCGTATTCACGTTTATGCAAGTTGCATCGCATGGCATTGGCTGTTCCAGTTGGGCCATGTTCTTTCCCTGCTACATTTTCAGTTAATTGCTTCAGCTTGGCGACGAAGACGAGATTCTTGCTCTGCGCTGCAATGAAAGCAATAGAAATGGGAATGAGGTTAACGAGTACATATATTTTGTATAACTAATTGCAATCTGCACTGGTAAGAAATTATATTTCAAAAGAAAGATTGTTCAAAAGGGGGACGGGTCGTTTTTAATGCAGCGCCACCATTATTAAAATGAAAATGATAGATTATTTAAGTTAGCTACATTTATTTAAACATTTTTTGTGCTTAGTTAGGGGACTGAAAAAGAATTTGGATCTATTTAATTTTTCTGGATTGGGGGAAAATAAATTGCAGATACAATGAATTACAGAAATTAAACAGATATACGGATGCGATTCCCTAGTTATTAACGGGACTGAAAGAGATATTATATAAATATAATTTTATGCCATTCCCGGTAATTTATGCCAGATTTAGCAACAAAAAAATATAATAAAGATAATAAATATTAAGCATTTCGGTCTGTATCACATTAACAGCGGTTATTAATTTAATAACTGTCATTTTAATGACTGGCCTGTTTGCAAATTGCATTTATATTATAAACAAATGACACTCCATTAACATTTAGTTTAAAACCGGATATTAAAATGATACTTGCCTTATTTTTCATAATATAAATTCTAGTTTATTTTGAAATTATTTATGTCCCAACAGCAGCAGCTGCTTACAACATCAATAATGTATTTCCAATTTTATGCGACTTCTGCGCTGCATTCCGCCATATTCCACATCCACTAATCCATAAAACATTACGGGTGTTTGTGTGTGTGCATAGATGGCCATAATTGGCCAATGACTATGCAAATTGCGACTGGCCGCAAAGTATGCCATACAAATAGTTGAGCCGCAAATGGCATTAAAATGAAACACGCATCAACGAAAGTTAATTGGAAGCCTAGAGAGAGCGGAGGATATGTCGAAGGATGTGGCGAAGGACGAGGGCAAAGCAAACAAAGCTCTCCCACAGGCTCCGTATCAATCACAACAGAGCACACAAACAGATACAGATATATTTACAGTTACAGATACAAAAACAGACACAGGCGTAGGGAGGAAACTAAATTACAACCAATTTTTATTGCTGAGAAAACAAAAGGCGCAGCATATTATCACAAAATGGCGCCGGCAGAGGGGCGGTGTGGTTTTTACGTGGGGTGGCTGGGCTATATCTGTCTGTCTATTTGTGCCAAGCGCACGTTTTCACACAAAAGACACAATAAAAGATAACACATAAATTCGCACACAAGTTTGTCTTGTTGGAGCGCGCATGTGTGGGTGTGTGGGTCGAATCGTTAAAAGTCAATTGTAAACTTGCACGCCCAAAGGCAGACGCGCAATCTGCAACTATTTACGCTCAGCCAGACAAATGACACTTTAAATTTAAAAACAGATAGGCTATAAAAATCAGTCAAATTTTCACTCCAACCATAAAATTTGTAATAGTATTCAGTTTAATACAATGGTTTGTTTGATATAAAAAACATTCCTAACAAAAATAGAAATAGAATTTTTAAAAAATCTTGTTAAAAGCCCGCAGGAATAACATTTTTTACGGGTAGCTACAAATTTGAATTATTAAGGTTTTTTTTTATTTTGGCATTAGTAATCTAAATTGTTTCGAACTATTGGATTGAATACATTTTTATAAGCTTACTGTTACAAGGACTTAAATAAGAAACTGTAATAGAATATTAATACTGTTTTGTACTTTATTTGCAATTTTTAGGAAAGGAATTTTTAGTGTTCTTATGGTTATTTGAATCTTATTTGTTGTTAATACAACTGTTGTGAGATTTTTAGAAGATAATTGAATTTCAATATTGTTTAAATCCCACTGAAAGCGATTTTGTTTGTCTTTGGGAAGCTTCACTTTTAAAATCCAATCCAGTTTTGTTCTGTGTATAGGGCATGCAGTCACTCGAGCAGGGGCACTGTGACTAAGGCAGATCGAATTATAATGCAAAAAGCAGGCTCCCCAAACTTCCCCTTCCCCGCATCTGCTCCCCGCCCGCAGGAGCGCGTAATGCCACCTTATCAGTGGCATTCAAATCAGAGCATAAACACACGCACACACTCTTGCTGGGCGGCGCTGCAGCTAAAGGAAAGCAGTGAAGCGGCTGCTGGATAAAAGTTACATTGACATTGCCTAACATTCTTTGTGGCCGTGTGAGTGTGTGCGTGAGCCTACTGCGAAGATATGGTAAGGATGTGGTGAGTGAGAGTGAAGGAGAGAGAGAGACAGAGAGAGCGCCTGCGCTGGTTGGCATAAGAGTCGCAGGGATAGACACGTAGAGAGCGGCGGCCTCTTTTTTCCTTGGGTTTTTTTTGCTAAAGAGACATTTCCGACCCTATAAAGTATATATGCCGTGTCCGTCTGTCCGTCTGTCCGTCTGTCCGTCTGTCCGTCTGTCTGTCCGTCTTTTTCATTTTAAAGTTTTTTTTTGTTTTTTTTCTTGCTCGCCGTAATCCACGGCCGCTACGTGCTCCGGGACCGGCAATAGCTTCGGATCGCGACATGCGAGTGCAAGACTCCGTCGTAATTCCCCTCCTACGTTCACTAAAACACAAAACACGGCAGGCGAATAGATTTTGGTTTTCTAACACTTTTGTTTCTTTATTGTTCTTTGCTTAGGTTTGTTCGAGGGGCGTACAAAGTCTCCTTGCCACGCCACTCCAGTCTAGTCGTTTCAAAATAATATCTCGAGAAAATATAAAGCGGACGCTTACGTTTCCGTCCACAGCAAATCCAGCCAGTTGATTTCCCATGCCTCCGCAGCGGGAACAGGGTCGTACACTCCATCGTATTACACTTTTTCACACACTTGTCGAATGTTCACGGCGGGGCGGTTTCCCGGGTTTTTGGGAAGTCTCACGACGAGAGAGCGAGAGCTTGTTGGTTGCGCTTAGCGTTCGATGGTTCAAATGTGTGCAGCTGCTGATGTTCGAAGTGTGTGTTGAAGAGAGCAAGAGCGTATTGGAACTGTTCGAAGAAGAGAGCGAGAGCGTGTTGGTTGTGCTCAGGCGTTCGATGGTTCCAATGTGTGCAGCTGCTGATGTTCGAAGTGTATAGAAGAGAGCGAGAGCGTGTTGGTTGCGCTCAGGCGTTCGATGGTTTAGATGTTGCGGACGTTGATGTTCGCAATGTGCGTTGAGATGAGTGTGTTTGACGAGAGCATGTTGGTGTTTGGAGTGTGTGTTGCTGGTTCGATGGTTTGGCGGTGTTGGGTGCGTTGGCTATAAAGGTTGGTTTTGGCTATATCTCTTCATGAGTCTTACATGGCTACAAAATATTCCTACATGGCTACAAAAATCCTACATGTCTACAAAATATACAATTGTGAGGGCCGTCTTACGGTTCCTCACAAAGTAAGGAAGTATTTTTTGTCTGTCGAAAATATGTCAATACTTAAGATTTCACCCGTGTATGAGGGAATAGGTGTTTCCCCGAGAATCTGTTTCTGAGGGTGTCGATCATATTTTGCCTTCTGGCAAATTTTACAATTTGCGACGACATCATTTGCCATATGAGTCATTTTGGGAAAAAAAATAGTCCTGCATGATCTGTTTCACGTTTTCCTGACCAGCTCTATGAGCCCTGTTATGTTCTGACACAGTAATTTCTTTGTGTTCGTTTTTTTCTAAGATGTCGGTCACCATGCGGTTTGTGTAACGAAAAGTGGTTGTCGGAAATGTTTCTATTCATTTATGCTGGATAAATGCCAGTACAGGCAGTTCGCAAAAAATTGCATTGACTACGTCCTTCTTCACCACATCACATATTCTCTGTCTAAGTGTTCCTCTATTCGAGAAAAATAAGAGATGTCGACTCTTTTCACCAAACATAATTACCGTTCTAACTGAAGCAGTTCCGCTTTCTTCTATTATTATTTGGTTCCGAAAGCTTGTCAGTTTTTTCGATGGTGTAGGTTAGTGATAATTCGCTATGTATTGTGGCAATATCTGACTGCGCATCCTCTTCTAGCGAATGGATGTGCTGTCGGGACAGCGCGTCAGCAACGTAGTTCTCTTTTCCTGGCTTGTAAAAAATTTGTGCATTGTGCTCGTCAATGAAAGCTTTCCAGCGCTCAATTTTTGCGTTTGGATTGCGATCTGACACGGCGAAAGTTAGTGGTTGGTGGTCAGAAAAATGTTTAAATTTTTTACGCCGTGTAGGTAATTTCTGAGGCTCTTTAAGGCCCATACAATTGCCAACAACTCACTTTCGTTTGTTGCAAAATTTAGTTCCATGTCCTTTCGACATCACATCCGCGTACGAACTCTCGGACTTGCAGCACCATGCCTGGCCAGTAGAACTGTCGCCGTAGGATTTTCAGAGTCTTTTCCATTGCACCATGAGCTGCTGTTGGATCCGTGTGGGCACGTTCAATTACGCTGTGGGTCAACTCTGGGAAATCCACAGCCCTCTTTCCTCGTCGTCCAGACTTGCCAGAAGACCCGCTTGAAGATAAGCCCCTCCTCGATTCTAATTGTGGTGTCGGCTACGACGTTCTCGCTTCCCTTTCTGTGCCCGATGTTAAAGTGGAACACCTGGAGCTGTAGCGACCACCTTGCCAGCCGACCTGAGAGGACTTTCATGGATATTAACCACTTCAGACTGGCATGGTCTGTGCTGCAGAGAGCCGCGAGACACTCTTTTTCGGTCACGGTGTAGTGAACCTGGTGTTTGTTTATATTCGCCGAAAATAACGCAATAGGTTTCTCCTGGCCATCTGCATCTCGCTGGAACAGCACCGCACCTACTCCGACGTGAGACGCGTCGCACTAGATGAAGAAATGCCTTTTTGAAGTCCGCAAGGACCAAGACCAAGGCGGACTGGACCAAGACCGGCGCAGTGGTGAGGCCATCTTCAACGACTCGTCTGCTAGCTGGGCCTCGGGACTCAAAGAAAACTTCGAATTTCCCTTCTTCTTTAAGTACTCGGTGAACGGAGCTGCCAACGTCAGGAAGTTCTTTATAAACCGACCGTACCAGCCAGCGGTTCCAAGAAGGCTTTCACTTCCTTCATCGTCCTCGGCTCTGGCATCCATTCGCACTCCCCCTGGATCCATTCGTATGAAACCACCAACCATGAAACCGAGGTAGGTCAATGACTTAAAGCAAAACTTCGATTTGCTGAGAGCTATAGTTAATCCTGCTTTCAGGCATTCGGCGACTCGGCAAAGCTAATTCAGGGGTGTTTCCATGTCTTGTGCCAGTATGAGAAGATCATCTAATAAGACGAACACATTTCGGCTGGGATTACTCTGTCCATGAGTCGGCATCACTCGGAACTGGTAAAGCGGGCGACTAGGAACCGTAAATGCTGTGTACTTTTTGCTTCGCGTCCAACTCTATCTGCCAGATCCACGCTGGAGATGTAGTACGCCTAATCGATCCTGGACAGGATTCCGTATATGCTGGGTAAGTCGTCAAGTCGTTGAGCTTACGCGCATCTATGCAGAATCTGCCCTTTCCAGGTCTTGACAACAAAGTGGTCCGGTTGCTCCACGGGCTTTTGCTCTTCCCGATGACTCCGAGAGCTAGCATCTTGTCGTCTTCGTCCTCGACCACCTTCTGCTTGGTTGAAGACATCGGATAGGGTAGATCCTTAAAGACCTTGGCTCCGTCGATCAGCTCTATGGTGTGCTTCTCCAGGGTAGTGGTACCTAGCCCATCCCTCTCGAAGGCCAGGAACTCCTGTTTGATCCTCTCCAGCTCTATGCTCTCGGACTCGGATAACTTCCAGAATTCGTGAATTTGCTCCTCGTCGTCGTCCTCGTGCTCGGCGCAGTGCTCCATCTCCCTAGCGTGGATTTCTTCTGTTCTGTCTGTCTACGGTACACCACCGGTAGCCTGACCGGTCCTATGATCGAGCGATCCTTTCCAGCTGCCGTGCGGGCTACGGACAGGTATTTCTGGACAGGCACATCCAAAGCCTCGACCAGCTCCCTGCAACCTTTGCCCAGCGAGCTAATGCTCGCTCCAGTGTCCAATAAGTCAGCCAGCTGCTTGGTCAGGCCTCGGACTTCGGCGACCGGTCTGGGATCTCGCTTCCACTACTTCACGTCGCGTGGCCTGACGTTTCCGGCCTTCTGAACTTTTCGAGACACTGTCGCATCCCAGCTAACTGGTGCTCCGATTATATTCGGTTCCTGGTTTCCAAGTATCGACGCTTTCTCTCCTCATACGGCAAGTACTTTAAACCGATCTTATTACTTCTCGTACATACTAAGCCTTTCTCTAGTCCTAGAACATTTACTGCTTCGCGGGACTCGTGTCTGGACGCATCCTTTCCGCTCTCGGATCGCCCAACCGACCGTTTTCCGCGCAATCTGGACATTTCGGAGACACGGTGTCTGGCCTTCCGCATCGGTAGCAGAACAATCGGCGTTCTGTTGCAGGGCAATCATGGAACCCGTGGTCTACGGCTCCCCAATTCCAGCAACCCGCTCATCCGTTCGCCTTCGCACGCAACTTATCCACCTGCCACTGGGAATCCTCTGCAGTCTCGGGACCAGCTGCCTCGCTAACCCTGGCCTTCTCTGCAGGAGAATATCGCATCGGATGAGCATAGGCCGTCGTCCAAAATTGCGCTCCACCTCGCAGCACTTTTCCCTCAATTCGTCCTCTGTCAGCACATCCATTGCGTAAACGATTCTTGCGATGCTCTCTCTCAAGCCCGCATGGTCATAATCCTCCACGTCTTCTCCTGGCTGTCATTGGTCTTGCTTCTTTAGCAAAGTTTGGGATAAATTTTCTATAGAATCCACAAAGACCTAAAAAGGATTTTATTTGTGTTGGGGATTTTGGGTATAGGGAAGTTTTGTATTGCCTCTATTTTGACAGGATTTGGTTTTATATTGTTATAATATGTCCAAGGAATTCTGTTTCTTTTTTCATAAACTCGCATTTGTCGAGTTTAAGCTTGTTCCTCCAATGAAGTGGAGTACACGATAATATCGTCCATTTTGACTAAACAATCCTTGCAGATCAAATCTTCTAAGAGATTGTTCATGCACCTTTGAAAGGTAGCAATCCAAAAGGTATTCGAGTATATTCATAATGACAATTTTGAAAAATTATTCGAAATAGCTGTCTTTTGAATAGAATTTTGATCCATTTGTATTTGGTGAAAACCTTTTGCGAGTAGTAAAATATTGGCATCTACCAAGTTTGTCCAATATTTCATCCATGACCGGGATGGGGTATTTGTCATCTACCGTAATTTCATTTAAATTGCGATAATAAATTACGATACGGAACATTTTGTTCCTGATGCATCACCTTTCTTGGGTACTATCCAAATAGGTGAGCAATAAGGGGAATTCGACTTTCGAATTATTCCCTGTTTTATCATATACTTCATTTTCGACTTCTTGGTCGTAAGCTTGAGGATATTTGTATGGTTTTTTGTAAACCGGTTGGTAATTTTTTGTATGAATGACATGCTTGATAGTACTACTGAAAGGCAAATTGTCACTTTCTTTGTACTGTATCTAGATAATAAGATAAGATTATCTTTTTTCTCGTCATTAAGGCGTTCTAATCTAAACTTATTGGTTGCTTGCAAATCATTATTTATTGAAAAATTAAATGGTGTGTCTGTTGAAAATGGGGGATCGCAATTTCTGCTTTTCCATGTTTATATATATATATATTTTTTTTTATGTATGTTTTATTTATTGAATCTTCTCTATATGAGACTAACAATAAGTATATCACATCTTAAGAATATAACTTAACTTAAAGTCTTGTAGACTGAATTTAGACTAACCCTCAAAGACTCTGTGGTAGAGGTACGACTTAAGTAACTTATGAGTGTTTTCTGGCAGTAATGTTATGAGTTTATGCATAAGGCCTTCAAGCCACACTAGGTCGAATGCCTGAGAAACGTCGAGGAATATCGCACTACAATATTCCCGATATTCGAAGGCTGTACGAATTTCTGAAGTTATCCTGTTGACTTGCTCGATGATTCCGTGGCTTTCACGAAACCCGAATTGATGTGACGGGACTAAGTTTGGTTCTCTTAAATATGGTGTAATGCGTGTGAGTAGTCATTTTTCTAGTAATTTGGACAGGCACGATAGTAAGCTTGTTGGCCTGTTCGATGACGGAATTGTTTGGTCTTTCCCAGACTTTGGTATCATTATAGCCACAGACTTTTTCCATTTTTTGTGGTAGTAGCCAAGTTTTGTGATCCCGTTAAATAGCTTGCATATAACATCTACTGCGCAGTTTGGAAGTTCAATTATCATTTTTGGGGTTATTAGGTCGCCCCCTGCAGCCTTTTTCGGTTTTATTTGCTTCCTAATGACATTAGCAATTTCAGGTGCTTGAAACAAAATGGGGGTAATTGCAATTTCAGAGCTAAGCGACGGTTGTTGAAGAGAGTTTGTGGCGGCGTTCGGCTGAAATACATTTCGTAGGTGTAAAGCAAATGTTTCGGCTCTGTCTTCTGCGGGCCCAAGTACCCGAGGAGTTTCTAATCGAAGTGACTGATTCTATCGGAGAGCTTAGATTTGGGTGAGCTCTCCACAAAGGATGCTTTGTACTGGCTGGCGACAGTTTCTCGATGTACCGGCGTTGCGCAAGCTCCTCTTCTTGCTTGAGGGTTTTGGTGAGACTTCGGGTGGCTTCATTAAAGAGTTGCTTCGAATGTGGCGATCTGCAGGATTGCCAAGCGCGTCGCAGGCGTCGTGTTTCCCCAACCATTTGTTCGATTTGCAGATTAGTTTTGTATTGGTTGCTACCCACGATTGTCTGACTCCAGGGCATCAGCACAGAAGTCGATGTCGTTCTCTATCTTTAACTGTGGTGTTAGTTCAATGTGGGAACTTACGTACTTTTTGTTCTTTAGCCAGTTAGTTCTAGTCGAGGTCAGCCTGAAGGGGTGCTCGATTACTTTCGGGCTTTGAAGGAGAGTTATTAAAACAGGCGAGTGGTCCGATGATAAGTCCGATAGCGATTTGGCGCTTACTAAATTTCTTGGGATGTTCTTGGTCACAGCGAAGACAATTAAGTCCGGGAGTTTTCTGGGGTCAGCTGGCCAATATGTGGGGCTGAAAGGGCAGACATAGTCGAGTTTGTTGCTCAAATTTATAATTGCTCATGTTCCTTGGGGGTCACGAGTCTTGATACCCAGTGCGTGTGCTTGGCGTTGTAGTCTCCCCTGCTATAAAGCGATCTCCGAGTGAATTGTAGAAGTTCAAGAATTGCTCTTAGTTACTGTCAAATGCGGTGGGCAATAGACAGCGGCTATAGTGATACTGCCGTTGCCTGCTTGTAGTTTTATAGATGTAGCCTGCAAATAATTTTTTGCAAACCTCTGGTGAAAGTGGTGCTTAATGCGTTCCCTGATTAAGATACCAGTTCCTCCGTGAGCCTTACCGTCCGGATGATCTGTGCAGTATGAGGTATAAGCTCTTATTTGGAAGTTGTATTTACTTGTAAAATACGTTTATGCCAGCAGCATGACATCTATTTGGTTTTCATTGAGGAATTGAGTTATTTCAAGCTTGTGCCGTTAAACGCCATTGGCATTCCACATGCATAAGGTTTGTCATTGTTGTTTTCATGAAGGACATAAATTCCATCATACCCTGTTGTAAAGTCAGCATCATGGTTTCCATGCTGTTTGGTATTTGTCCTATTGCTTGCTGAGGTGTTATTATATTTTGCACAGAGCATTGAGCTTGTGGGAACCCCGTCTGATTGGCAAGTCCTGATTTTAGGCGTATGAAACTCCCCCATTTGTGTTGAGGGGCCCAAATGAAGATCTGGCTGCTTTCGCAAAGAAAACAGGTGTGGTTTGGGATTGAACGTACGCGTGTGTATTTTGCTTGTTGAAACTGACTCTCCAGCTCTTTATAGACCGGGCAGCCTCTGTAGTTTGCGGTATGGTCATCTCCACAGTTAGCGTTTTTCTTCGTCTTTGGGTCTTCTTTGCTTGCCACCACAAGCTACGCAGACTGATCGAAGCCCGCAGTTGTTTCTGGTGTGTCCATATTCTTGGCAGTTTGTGCATTGCAGCGGACCATTTCGCTTATGTGGTTGTTCAACAGTAATCCTTCTATGCAACAGGAATTGCAGTTTGTAGATCGGGTAGACTTCATTTGTCTTCAAGGCTCTGCTTTCTGGCTCCAGTTCGACCTTAAAGAGAGGTTGCAGCTTTTTATTTTTGTTGATAATATTAATAATATTTTTGGGGAAAATTCCTTTTTCTTTCAGTGTCTCTATTATCTGGATAAGTCGGGCTCTATGCCCTTTAGCACTACTTTCAAGCCCTTGCTACTCTTCGGCTGGTACGTATAGTAGGGATCCTAGCCTCGTCTAGGTAATTGGTTACAGCTCTGAATTGATCTTCAGTTTTAGCTTGAAGCTTTATTTCATGAATATTCCCTTTAACAAGAGGAGTAACATAAAAGTTGTCATTGAAGTTTTGTTTCATGAATATTCCCTTTAACAAGAGGAGTAACATTCCCGGCCAGCACAAAAATTTTCTTTACTAGGGCATTTGAGTTCTGTTCCCTTATGTAAATTGGTGGGGGCTTTGGTTTCTTTTGTACAGCCTGTCCAGCTTCGGATTGATTATTTTCAATTTCTGACAATAGGGCGAATCTGTTGTTACTAGATGCCCCTGGTTGTTCGCTGCCTTTATTAGGGCAATGTTAGGAGTTAAATAACTCCGCACAAATATCACAAAAATAACTGCATGGAAACATGCGCGGAGCCAATTAGACGTAAAAACGAGAGCAACTACTTCGCGTAGTAACGGCAACGCAGGAAAATAGAGTTTGGAGAAAGCAGCAGGCGTGCCGGAAGAAACGGTACAGCGCTGCTCTTTGGACTTTAGGGCGAAAGGTCAAACGGTAAAACCGCGGACCTTGGACCTTGGATTGGAGAGAAGAAAAGGAGAGGCCGAGGATTAACGGGACCCGGAGGCCTATATAAGCGGGCCCAGCGCTGGAATCATGACGAGACATTGAGCATCAAACCGCGAGTGAACAACGTCTAGTAAAAGTCAAAGTCAAGGATATACAACCGTGAAAACCAGCCGGGAGCAAGATTGCTTCGTCGAGACGTTCGGGACCAAGCATGTCACCGAATTGAGACACAGGTGGCTGAGGTCCTTAAAGGCAACACGCGGCCAAGTCTGCAGGATATCAAGGTTGGCTGTAAAAACGACCCTCCAGACTATATTGGCTGTAATACCGATTAGTCCGACTACGTTGGCTGTAATACCGGTCAGCGTAGCTGCGTTGGCTGTAATACCGATCAGGCTAGCTGTTACGCGCGGAGCCAATTAGGCGTAAAAACGAGATCGCGAGAACTTAAAAAGGACAATGTAGAAGCGGACAGACTAAGATTAGAAATACGTACAAGACTAATACTAATACTAATTTTGTGCTAAGTAAGATAAAATTAATGCTTTTAGGCTTGGCAACGAGTCGGTAGTAGAAATAACATGGTATAGTCTATTATAGTCGTTACACAGTACTCTAAACGGTTCATGCATATCAAAGTTAGATCTACAAATATTTAATGTAAGAGGAACCTGGTAATTCTATTAGGCACGAAGAAGCGACCCAGTAACTCGGGACTCTCCACATCCCCGTGAATAAGTTTATAGATAAAAGTTGTGCCAAGCATCGTTCTACGGTTTACTAAGGATGGTAGATTAATTAGGAAAAGTCTACTAGAGTGGGATGGTAAAATAAGGCTTGCATTCCAGTTAAGGCCCCGTAGAGCAAATAATAAAAAGTTCTTTTGCACAGACTCTATCCGGTCTATATGTACACCATACTGAGGACTCCAAACTGCAGAACAGTACTCCAGGATTGGACGGACTAGTGAAATGAGCAGAGTCTTTGTAACATTGGGATCATCGAATTCCTTTGACCACCTTTTAATAAATCCAAGTACTCCCCTGGCTTTATTCACCATAGAAGTAATATGGTCACAAAACAGTGAGCTGCGATTCAAGCGCCACGAGCAGTTCCGTATTTTTACGGCAGTTCCGTATTAATTGCGTAACACTGCTTTTTGTGAGTCGTCTAATAGATATTGCCTGGTTCTCGTATACGATGCATTCATCGCAGTAGTAGCGTAGGCCACTCCTCTTATCGATGGCATCGCGAACCAGGCCAGAATAGCCAAGACACTTTGCGTGATAAATTTGATCACATGTATGGCAGGGAATACTTTGCTGTCCAGCCGAGATAACTTTCTTGCAATTTTTTAAAGAAAAGAAAATCATTATCACTGACCACGGACCACTGTGAACTATAGCGGACAAAAAATCGAAAGCGCTAGTTAACTTAAGTAGGTTCTTCAAATAATGTCCCGGGGTATAACCCGACCAAATAAATTGATTGTAGTTGATTGTTTCGAGTAGAAAATCAGAATGAATTCTTTATTTTATAATTCTTTGTTCAAAGCTTAGTGTTAACGTACAATGTGCTGACCTAGCGGAATGGATTTGTAATTGGACCGGATGCATATATGGGGCTTGGACTCAGCAGTGGCCGCGATGTTTGTTTGGTTGGCAACTTAGTTGCCAATAAAGTGTTTGGTTTCCAGCCGCTTGTCAACCGGAGGGGTTTAGGTGGGGGACCGCCGAGGGAAAGTGCTGAGGCGGTAACTCCTCCCCCCTCAGACTGAACTACCGACCATAGTGGAGCGATGGTTGGTGTGAAAGTGACAGGTGGAGTAATGGTTGGTGCGAAATTAGTAGGTGGGGCGACTGGTGTGAAAATGGTCGTTCGCTTGGAAAAACAAGCCACGGCCAATACTATTATTAGTATCACAGACAACATGGTGTATGTCGTTGTCGTGTGTATTGTTGCTCCCGTTTGTATCCTATTGATCCGTAATTTCGTTTCCAGATCTTCCATTTTCAGCTCATGGATTCCCAATTCTTGGGTTGTTCTGTTCTTCTTCATGGTTGGAATTTGTGGTATCTCTAGTTTTAGTTTTGCCGAACCAAGTTTCTCTATCGCCTTATATTGGACGTTGTTCACCATGGCTCTGCACTCGCTAAATGTGATTATTGCTGACCCATTCAGGGTTCTGTTCTGTCCACATTCCGTTTGCAGTTTTACGTTTTCTCCGTTGAAAATTGCGATGTAGCCCTCCTCTGGTTCGAAGATCCTGGTTACGAGTCCGGCATCCCTCGTTTCACAATCCGCTTCCTTTCCGCTAATCAGACTTTTAAGACATTCTTCATTAATTTGATTTACAATCTTATCATTCTTACAAATATACAAATTCCTTATCTTCTGACATTTATCTTTATAATAGTACATTTCTTCTTTATTGTTTACTACATATTCTGGTGCAATTATGAATTCTGTTTTATTCATTGTTAAGGGTACCATTCTCTGTAAGTAGTACTCCCCTTTTTTAAGCATTGGTAATCTAATCGAGAAAATTATATCTGTGTTATTCATAATTGTTCTTAGCTCTAAAAACTCATACATATGTTCCTCTGATACGATCTGTATTCCTTGCTCCTCCAATTCTTTTATGCATTTAGCTGTTTCTTGTTTATCGTAAATAAATTTTGAGATTAGCCCAATCTTTGCTAATAATAAACTTTCGGCTAATTCATTCAAATTTAGCCCTAGCATATCTATTGTTATCGCAATTCTATCGATATATTCTATCATATAAATCCGCTTGTCTTCCTCTAAGAACGTCTTGCTGATTCCATTTTTGTAATTATTAATAAATGTCGTTACTCGATTTTGCTCATCGTTTATATATTTCGTCAAACTCCTAAACATTATCGTGATTTTAGCTCCTGTCCTCTCTTGTGAATTAAAATTCTCCTTCAATCTCCTTTCCTCTTCTTGCATTTTTCTTATCTCTTCTTCTAGCCTTTCTGCGTCTTCCGCGTCTAAGTTCCCTGTTATGGATTTAACTACAGATCCTAATCCATTGATTAGTCCCCTTGCTTTCCTCTTCCTGGGGCATATTGCCTCTAATCTGTTCTTGATCATTTGAAATTTGTTTTGCAAAACCTTGACAAGGTCCCTTGTTTCCGCGTCTTCAACTACTTCTGTGAGTGTTCGTTCTAACTGTTCTATTGCCTCTTGATATTCTTGTAATTTTACTATGTGTACTAATGTTTTATGAGTTTGAATTATCTTCGCAGCGCCTAGATTTATTTACGCTAGTGGTTCTTCTCCTAGCAATGGCCGAATCTCGAGTTTCCTTTCTGCGGCCATGCTCCTTGACCACTTGTAATTATTGTTCATTTGGTTTGGTTAGTCTTCTGATTTTTTCTTTATGGATTTTTTGTGGTTTAGTAGAGGTTAGTGTGAGACCGTTGTCTTCCATCACCTTGTGCTTTGAAAAACGAGGAGTTAATTTATCCCTCCTGTTTTCTTTCCTAAATATAATGTCTCCTCGTTGTACTGTGTCCGGGCTTTGCCTGTCAACATTCGCCGCCTCTATTCTTTTGTTCTTTTCTTGCTGAACCTTTTCTTTAATTCTTGGATAAAGTTCTGCTTGAAACGCATTAATCTTCTGTAAATAATCGTGTTCGTTGTTAAAAGACACGTTATTTAGGAAGTTATGCATTCTCCCTGTGAACAACTCCTGCGGTGTTAGTTTCGTCGCTGAATGAATGGCATTATTATAAGTTATAAATGCCTCATCCAGGACTTCCTCATGCTTGATTTCAAATTTTTTTTTTCCTTTTTGTCTCATTTATTAATCTATATATTTCTGTGATCGTCGAATGCAGTCTCTCGACTGTAGAATTGCTCGATGATTGCTGGAAGGATGTCGTGTGTAGCTCTAATTCCTACTGCCTACAAAAGTCCTTGAACAAGTTAGAAGAGAATTCTACTCCTTGGTCACAGACTATCTTTTTAGGCACCCCGAATAAGGCCATGAAACTTTTTACTGCCTTAACAATATTTACGCTTTCTTTTGCTGGGATTGTTAGTCCCCAAGCGTATCTAGAGAACTTGTCAATTATGGTTAGCACACTTTTCTTGTTTACGAAATACAAGTCAATGTGCACTATTTCCATAGGTCTCTCTGGTGTCTCTGTAAGGCTGTATTTGATCTTGTTTGGTTTCCTATCGTACTTCTGTATTTGACAACTGTCACAATTATTAATTGTTTGGGCAATTGCCTGTTTCATGTGTACGAAAAACACCCTCCTTTTCAGGTGTGCTAATGTTTCATCTATTCCCCTATGATTCGACCTTTCATGGTAGACTTTGATGACCTGTTCCTGTTCACTCTTTTCCGTTATATCCGGCAACAAAACTGTACATCTTATTGCCCTATATAACTTACTATAAGGGAAATACTTGCAATATGCTTCTTGGATTGTTATCACAAAGTTGTCTGGAATCAGGAGTGCTACCGTTCTTTTAGGTTTCAGGATTTCTTTTAACTTACCGCCAACTGTTTCCTCATCAAAATTGTTATCTGTCCAAATTATTCTCAACTTATTCCTGAACGGAATTTGTTTCTGTATTCCCGCTACTCTACCTTCCTGTATGACCACCTGGATGTTATACTCGTTTAGTGGTTTTTCCGATATAGGGAATCCTAACTGGAGATCTTCTCCAACAGAGTGGATTGTCTCTCCATTGCTCGTCATCTCTGAGACATCCTCCAGTAGATTGAGCTCTGGTATACGATCTCGTAATCGTACTCCAACATTTGGAGTCTCCATCTCACAAGTTTGGAATCGGGTTCTTTGACGCTCATTAGCCATGTTAATGGCCTATGGTCAGTGACTATCTTGAACTTTGTGCCGAATACGTAATGTCTAAAATGCTTAATCGCCCATATAATGGCGAGCATTTCCTTTTCTATTGTGGCATAGTTCACTTCTGATCCTGACAGGGTTCTGCTGGCGTATGCTATTGGTCTGTCCGTTCCCAAATTTCCCTGGGATAGGACGGCGCCAATAGCATAATTACTTGCATCTGTGGTGAGTATGAAAGGTTTATCGAAGTCAGGAAACTGCAAGATTGGATCATTGCACAGTAAGGTCTTGCATACCTCAAATGCGTCCTTGTATTCTTGGTCTATCTGCACAGCCTTTTTCCCTTTCAACTGTTTTGTCAAAGGCTTTGTTATAGCCGCGAAATCTCTTATGAACTTCCTATAGTACCCCAACAGACCTAGAAACGATTTTATCTGCTTCCTAGTCTTGGGAATCTCGAATCTTTTTATTGATTCGATCTTTCCTGGGTTCGGTCTGATCCCTTGTTGGGTTACTACGTGTCCTAAGTATTCTAGCTCTTTCCTTAAAAACTCTGTCTTGTCTAGTTGTAACTTGAAGTTTGCCTCCGCAAGCTTCTTGAAGACTTTTTCCAAATCCGTTACGTGTTCTTGTAGGGATGTCGAGTACACCATGATGTCGTCCATATATATAAGACAACATTTTCCTAGCAACTCTCCGAAAATATTGTTCATTAACCTTTGAAAGTGTCCCCCTTCCGCCGAGAAAGCAGTTTTCGGAATGTCTTCTTCTTTCACTTCGATCTGGTGATATCCACTCGCCAGATCTAAAGCTATCCAATACGTCATTGATTAATGGTAGTGGGTATCTATCTTTAATTACCTTCTCGTTAAGCTTCCTATAGTCTACCACCATTCTCCATTTTCTCTCCCCAGAGGCATCCTTCTTCTTGGGTACTAGCCAAACCGGCGCACTCCAAGGAGAATGGCTATGTCTAATAATCTTCTGATCCAATAGCTCTTCTAGCTGTCTTCTCACCTCCTGTCTTTCCTTGAATGCATACCTGTACGGCCTAGCGTACACCGGTATGTCGTCATTCGTTCTAATTTGGTGTTTGACCGCATTAGTGAATGACAAATGGTGACCCTCTTTATGGAATACTTTCGGGTATTTTTTACAAATTCGTTGCAGCTCATTAAGCTCCTCGCTATTTAAGTGTTCTGTTCTGATCTTATCAAATGGTATCTTCCTATTTTCATTATCTGTCTCTTCTACATTGTTGAGCTCGAAATGCTTGTCAGTTTCGAATTCGACAACTTCTAACGGTTCTTCTAGAAATAATTCCTGATCCTCTTCCGCATAGTTCGTTATCTCGACCAGGCTCTTTCCAGCCACTGCCCTATAGATTCCTTCTGAAATGATCAAATCCTCTTTTACTATTTTTTTGTTTAGCAAGAAATCTCCATCGGGTACACATACCGGAATAAAAATAACTGCTTTTGTCCCTGCTTCTATTGAGTGAACCTCGCTGGGTCTATACTTAGTGGAATGTATCTGCAATGCTGTGTCCGCCGTGCGGAACCAACCCTTCTCAATATCGATCACGGCTTTTATTTGTTGCAGCAAGTCTATACCAATTAATCCCTCGAAAAACTGATGAAATCTGAAGAGCAATAATCTCATTTTTCCTACTCCTCCGAATTCTTTGAACATTGGTACATGAGCTTTCTGCAAAATCGTGTGCGACTGAGTAATTGTATTAATGGCTATCGGGTCATGCAGCTCTTTCACATGCTGTGGTTGAACTAATTCGGGACGAATAACAGAATAAGTGGATCCTGTATCGATTAGTAATTTTATTGTTTTGTGTGGGGTAATTCTGATCATTACATATGGTAGGGTGGAGTGGCCCCTCCTTGCTCCTAAATATCCTCTTGGTTACTCAAGGCTGATTGCAAAAAATTTGCCTCATCCTCTTGGATATTATGCAGTTGACCGCTCATTGACTGCCTATTTCCCTCTCTCTCTGAATTATAGGCCGAATGGTATGACCGCTTGGAGTTGGTCGAATTATTCGACTGTCTCGAATTATTCGAGTTATATGATTGTCCCGAATAATTTGAATTCCTAGACATTCTTGATTGTCCACTAACTCCACCTCCAGCTGCCTGGATCGCTAACTGACCTTCCCTTGGCCTGCTGTTGTTATAGCTGTTGCCATACCACTGCCTGTCGCGATTATTTTGGCCATAATTCCATTTCGTGTTCCTGTTGTGGTAATTACGGTACGGTCTAACATAATTAGGGGCTTCTGTCTGATTAATGTTATCTGTCCTGAATGGATTGCCTATTATTGGATATGGCAATCCAAATCCTGGCCATCCATTCATGGTGGGCATTGAAAACGGCATCTGAAACTGTGGTTGGGTATTTGCAGCCCACCGATACTGCGACCAAGGCCCGTCTGTGCCTCCGGCACTGGGTTTTCCCGTTTTCCCAACTCCTGTTTCGGAGCTTCCTTAACCTCTTTGGCCTGTGATCCTGTCATTTCCTGGGCTTCCCTGTTTCTTCTAAGTTACCTAAATTCTTCTCACTGCAGGCTATTTCGTAAGCCTTTGCTATGTTTGGTACCCCCATGTTTCGAATAGTAACGCCTATAGGACCCTTTAAGGCCGAAACAAAGGCGTTTAAAGCCATATCCTCATACCACTTGATCCTCTCGCTTCTCAGTAGTATGCCCTGTTCGCTGGATTTGACCAGACTCACCAGGGCTTTCTTAAGGGTCATAACCTTTGCATACAGTGCTTCTAATTCTAGCTTCTTTTCCTTAATATGAGTCAGCTCCATAATAAGGTCCTGTTCGGATCTCTTATCCTTGAAATGTGTAACCAGTACCTTCTTAATCTGATCCCAATTGAGTTCTGATTCGTCTAAGTCGAGAGCCTTATCCGCCTCTCCTACAATCTTACTCCTCACCGCTCTAAGGGCTATTACCCCTACATTCGATCTTTCCTCTCCTTTGATCAGGCCTAGTACCTGCTCCACTGCCCCTATAAAACCATCTAATTTACCAGAGTCTCCTTCGTATTTTGGAATAATTTCCACCAGGGCTATTACCTTGATGGCCTCTAATACACTCGTTGTTGCCATTGGTGTTGCTATTCTTTCTTCTGTCATTCCAAATCCTAAACTAGCTGTTGTAGTAATTTTCTTGGCTGTTTTCTTACTGTCTACCTCCTTTCTGAGTTTATTTTTTCTTTAAAAAATTTTTTCTTCTTAAATATGTATGGCATTTATGTTACATATAATTTCCTTCATTGTCTACCTCTTCTCTGAGCTTGTTTCAAATTCTTACTTAATAAGTATGGTATGTATGTATAGCTGCTTAAAGTTAATTTACTTAAGAATGTGTATCTCCGTGTGAGTTAGTTATTTTTGTGTTTTTCTGTAATTTGTGTTTTTGGCATCGAGTTTCCGTGTTGAAATTGAGTTCTGTGAATTAATTTGAATAAGTAATTTGTCTCATACTTGGATAAAATAGTAAAATGGATCGTAATAATTTTTATTTGTTTATATTTTTCTCATTTTAATTTTTTTTTTTTTTGCATTTCTTTTGTTTTTTTTTTGCCGGCCTTTCCTTAATTTTCTCACCTCGCATGCTGAAGCTAGTTGATCACTGTGCGATACAGCTTCACAACCATTTGCGGACAGTCATTGCTCTATGGGTGTTCTTTGCCATTTTCTAATTGCTTACGATCCCCCACGCTAAGCATTGCCCTGTGCATTACAGTTCGCTGCCTAATACGTGTGCATGGACCTTAACAATTTATTTATTTCTTTATTTCCAACTTGTTGCAGCCATACCATGCTAAGTTTCGCCCTGTGTATTACAGTTCGTCGCCTAATACATGTGCCTGGACCTTAACAATTTATTTATTTATTTATTTTCAACCTGTTGTAACTATCCCATGCTAAGCTTCGCCCTGTGCATTACAGTTCGTCGCCTAATACATGTGAATGAGTCTTGATAACACTTCTTATTATACCCGTTACTCGTAGAGTAAAAGGGTATATTGTATTTTTGCAAAAGTATGTAACAGGTAGAAGGAAGCGTTTCCGACCCTATAAAGTATATATATTCTTGTTCAGGATCACTAGCCGAGTCGATCTAGCCATGTCCATCTGTCCGTCTGTCTGTCTGTCCGTCTGTCTGTCCGTCTGTTTGTCCGTCTGTCTGTCCGTATGAACGCTGAGATCTCGGAAACTATAAAAGCTAGAAGATTGGCATTTTGCATGTAGATTTTAGGAGTTCCTACGCAGCGCAAGTTTGTTTCAAAATGGTGCCACGCCCCCTCTGACGCCCACAAGCTACAAGCTGTGGCCACAGTTTTGATGCTATTATGAAAATTGTAATTGATATGTATTTGTTTCGTCAATACCTATCGATTGGCCAAATAAAAGTTTGCCACGCCCACTCTAACGCCCAAAAACTCATTAAACGCTTAAGCCTGGCTAGCGCCTACATTTCCGCCTTTCATGGCCCTGGTCATCTAACGGATGACTTTGGAACAGCTGGCCAAGGTGCTCAACAGAGTCAACGTTAATTCTCGATAAGGATTTATATTAAAGGAAATTGCGATGGTTTTCATTTGTCAATACCGAACTATATCTCAAGAACTATGCAAATCAAATCAAGTTAGCCAAATTGGAGGTCTGAGTCAAACAATGGCGTATGTGTGTATACTGGTGCAGGACAAAAGCTGCCTGCGCTAAAGCAGCGCTGGTGCTGATGCTCGTGCTGTAAAGCTGCCAGCGCTAAGAGAACGCCTAATTCAAATTGATAAATTGAACTTTTTGTCCTTTTTTCCTGTGGTCACTCTAATTCACATTGTGTTAATGCAAAATCTAAAGTTGTTTAGCTGAGTAACGGGTATCTAATAGTCGAGGAACTCGACTATAGCGTTCTCTCTTCTTTTTTTCTGTCTTTGATCCGATCGAGCCAATTTCTCCTATCTGACTTAACTTGACCCACTGTACTAGGTTGCCTTCTGCCGCCACCCGGCTCGACGTCGAACTATTCACAACGCCTCCGACCGCCGACGACGAACACAATCTTTAGTCTACCAAGCCGCTCGGTGAGCATCGAACCAACGACAACGGCAACCGTTTGCCGCCTCGACGGCAACCGTCCGCTTGGTCGAACCGCTCTGCGCAGCACCGAACACTCGGCACCCCTGACCGCCTACCGACGCCGTCCGACGCTCTCTTGTCATACCGATCCATTGTCAACCGCAACTATTTGTCGAGCCGCTGGCAACCGACCGCTCGATCGCCCTGCTCGACACAACCTCGAACCGTCCACCGAAGTCCGACATCGGCAATTTATTTTAACCAAATTAAAAAAATCTCGCACTTTATTCCCATTACTTTTTGCTCTTTACCGCCTATCTTCGAATATTAGCATCGTTATTTTCACCTTCACACACTGTGCACAATTCTTGTTTCATTTCCTCTTTTTCCTTCTCTAAACGTGGCTCGACCTCTTTATGTTTTATTTTATTAATTATTTTACTCTTGCACTTTAATTCCTTCTCCATTTAATTATTTTATATTTTCCTTTCTATATCATTTTTGATTTATTTATTTATAATTTATTATTTCACTCCATTTCACACTTCACTATACTCACCCTTACAATATAAGGATAATTATAGTGTTGCAAATTCCTGTCATCCTCCGCCATCACAGATCCTTCTTTGAGTTCCTTTGGGTAGAATCTGTCCTTTAGCCGGAGGTCTACCGACAGCGCAAGTTAACTTAAGTAGGTTCTTCAAATAATGTCCCGGGGTATAACCCGACCAAATAAATTGATTGTAGTTGATTGTTTCGAGTTGAAAATCAGAATAAATTATTTTATAATTCTTTGTTGAAAGCTTAGTGTTAACGTACAATGTGCTGACCTAGCGGAATGGATTTGTAATTGGACCGGATGCATATATGGGGCTTGGGCTCAGCAGTGGCCGCGATGTTTGTTTGGTTGGCAACTTAGTTGCCAATAAAGTGTTTGGTTTCCAGCCGCTTGTCACCCGGAGGGGTTTAGGTGGGGGACCGCCGAGGGGAAGTGCTGAGGCGGTAACTGTGTTTGGTTTCTAGCTGCTTGTCAACCGGAGGGGTTTAGGTGGGGGACCGCCGAGGGAAAGTGCTGAGGCGGTAACTCGCTCAAGAACTTTTTAATGAGAGAACAAAGGGAGCGACAGAGCGGGAGCGAAACACCGAATAACTTTGATGTTAGGCAACTCGAAACGAGATAGAAACGAAAAGAGAGAGAGCGGGATTATTAACCGATTAACTCCGTTATAAAACACCTCTGAGAGATATTACCGTTGGAGTGCGTGCCGTTCCAACAGCGCTCATCGACGAAGAGAAAGACTGAAAAGAGGGGCACTAGAAAACAATAACAACAAACCAGCACCGAATTAAATTATGATAAAAACTTTTTGTTTACTAAACACAAGTTAATCACGATGCACTCGCAAAGCGAACGGAAAGTTGTTAGAAGACACTTAAAGATGCAGAAACGTTAAACAGATTTAAGTAAACCCCGGTGGTTTCAATAAGAAAAATAAAAATTCGGAGCGGAAAACAAAAACACGACCGTTCACTGTGAATACGCAAATTGATATGAGATAAGAGATATAACTGTTTCTCTGGTCTACGGAGCTTCTACGCTCATTTTTTGAATCGCCGCTCATTGAGCTATTACTCATAGCACTTCTTAGTTTTTATAATAACTTTGCACTAGTTTTATACATAGCACTAACTATCATATACTATTTTATTGTCTGTTTTTATCAATAAGATTGCCTTTATTACACTACTCCAGTATATTTAGTTATTTGTTTTTTCACTTTTAATCTGTTTTTTCCGGAGCTCGCGCAAAACACGTCTGCACTCTCCGGGTGTTTCAATTTCAATTTATATTTGAAATCGCTATAATTATATCTCATTCTGAATTTATAACCGTTTAAATTAACTGTTTTTGATTTACAATTAATACCTGCATTACATTCTTCGAGATATTCTCTTCCTATGAGCATATCATAACTATAGGAAAAATTATGGACCCAAAATGTTTGTTTGGTCGGACAAAGCTTACTTGCGTGGTAAGACACGGCTTTATTTGACTGAATATTACCATTTATGGTAGGACTTTTAAGAGGTGTATTTTTGGTCGGAAAATGAAAGTAATTTTCTTTAATTAAATTAATAGAAGAGCCTGTGTCTACAACACATCGGAACTCTTGGTTATTCATGATGATTCGTATGTAAGGGTTTCTATTTCCTATTCGGTGTCCGAGGCTTGTTGATAAAAATTTTCTGTATCCATTTTCATATGGCCACTCGTACTTTCGCGATATCTTATTATTGGTCGATTGGGCGCATCAGCCCCATTTTGTTGTGATTGATAATTTATGGGATTCCTAACCTGATTATAATTTAATTTTTGTTGAAGTTCTTGTTTTGTTGCTTGATATAATGGGTGGTTTTCATTAAAAATTTCGCTGTTATTTTTATTATAATTTGGCTTATGCTGGCCTTGAGATGTACTACCATGCTGCTTAATTGATTTGGAGAATTATTATTCTGCTGTTCTGGTTTTGGGAATTGTAGTTTTGTTGTTTATTAGTATTATTAGTAATTTGTTGGGACTGCTAATTTCTTTTATCTTGGTTTTGACTTTGTGTATTCTTTGTTCGATCTGAATTAAATGTTTCATAACGAAATGTTTTACGAATCTTAACATTAAAATTTAACTAACAGAATAATAAGACTGCATTCTAGTTGCGTGTCCCTCAAGTCGGTCGCTGGGTGGGCATGTCATTGGGACGAAGGCGTGATTGGTTGATCAACCTTGTAAGACCTTTCGCCAGGTGGTTAGGGTGCAACGATAGCTTGGTAAAGTACTTTTCCTTCTGTTCTGCGATCACTTCTTTGACTGGTAGAATATTTAAGTCGCGATGTATGTTTTCGTTGCGAACGTACCACGGTGCCCCGGTGATTGTTCTCAAGATCTTCGACTGAGCTCGCTGGACTATGTCAATATTGCTATTGCTGGCATTCCCCCATAACTGAGAGCCGTACACCCATATAGGTTTTAGTACCGAGTTATACAGCAGAACTTTATATTAAAGACTAAGGGGAGACCTAGTGTTGATAAGCCAATGGAGGCTCCTGGCTTCAATGTGCCGGCGCCATGTGAGTCTTCTGTCGAGATGTACTCCTCGATATGTCACTTCGATTGCTTGCGGGAGTAGAGTATTGTTCAACATGAGCGGCGGGCAGTTTTGCCTGTTCAGGGTGAACGTAACGTGCTTGCATTTTTGTTCGTTCACTTTAATTCCCCAATCTAATAGCTACTTTTCAACATCGACCAGACAAAGAGCTAGCTGCGCAGTTGCTTGCATCGGGCATTTTGATCGGCTGAGAATGGCTGTATCATCAGCAAACGTAGATGTTGTTAGTCGTGTGCTTGTTGGGATGTCTGCTGTGTAGAGGACATATAATGTTGGCCCAAGCACGCTTCCTTGAGGAACTCCAGCTCCAATAGTGAAATCATCAGTTATAGCAGTGTTGCATCTCACAGCATATTTTTTTTTATTTGTAGAGGTAAGACTCTAAAAGCTTATGGGTGTTGTAGGGGAGCATTGGCTTGATCTTGTACATTATACCTTCTAGCCGCACTCTATCAAATGCTTGAGAGACATCTAAAAATATAGCAGTACAATGTACTCGTTTTTCGAACGCCTTCTGAATTTCTGATGTTATCCGGTTGACCTGCTCAATTGTTCCGTGCTTTTCACGAAACCCAAATTGAATTTCTTCCTGGATTCTTAGGTATGTGTGTATCCGAGTCAATACGCATTTTTCAAAGAGTTTAGATAAGCATGAAAGTAGGCTTATAGATCTATACGACGTTGGAATTGTGTGGTCTTTTCCCGGCTTTGCTATCATTATTATAATCGACTTTTTCCATCTCACTGGAAAGTGGCCAAACTTTGAGATGGCATTAAAAAGCTAGATGATAGTGCAAACGGCGCAATATGGGGGCTCAATGATCATTTTGGGAGTTATGAGGTCGCAGCCCGTGGATTTTTTCGGATTCAGCTGATTTTTGATGATGTTAAGGATTTCGTTTGGGCGAAACTCAATTGGCTCATGTTGAAGCTGAGGCTCGTATGGTAATGTCGGCAAAGTGAACACATTAGCGGCAGGATTTGGTTGGAAGACATTTTTAAGGTGGTTTGCAAACGTGCTGGCTCTGTCTGAATCGCTGCGCGCCCAGCCGCCTGTGGGATTTCTAATAGGCATCACGGTTACTTTCGGTGAGCTTAGAGTTGGGTGAGCTCTTCATAGTGAGTGTTTTGTACTAGATGTTGACAATTGCTCTATGTAGCGTCGGTGGACATGTGCTTATTCTTGCTGTAAAGCTTTTGTGAGTTGACGTGAGGCATATTTTAAGCGTTGCCTAGCAGATGGCGATCTGTGGAGTTGCCACTCTCAACGTAAGCGTCGCTTTTCGAGGACGAGCTGTTCTATTTGTAGATTTGTCTTCTTTTGGTTGCATTGTGTACTTGTAGTTTGGGGCGTTGAAACTCGAGCTGCAGAGACGAGTACAGACTCCAGTGTGTTCCAAATCTGTCTACGTTGGCTTCATCGTTGAGGTGAGGACTTAGCTCAATGTGTGAGCTAATGTATTTCTTGTACTTAAACCAATTGGTTTTCTGTGATGTCAATTTAAACTATTGCTTCAATGCGCCTGGATGTCGGAGTAGAATAAACAGGACAGGCGAGTGATCAGATGAAAGATCCGAGAGGCATTCGGCGCTTATCAGATTTTTAGGAATGTTTTTGGTAATTGCAAAGTCTATTAAATCGGGTAGTTTCTTTGGGTCTGAAGGCCAGTATGTTGGTCTGCCAGGAGAAACATAGTCCAGCTTGTACTTGGCTTTTATAACTGCATTATAGCGCTGTTTTCCTTTTAGAGTCACGAGACGTGATCCCCAGTGTGTGTGCTTGGCATTGTAGTCCCCTGCTGCTATGAAGTGGTCTCCTAGTGAGTTGAAAAACTGCATAAACTCGTCTTCAGCTATAGTGAAGCGAGCAGTATACGGCGGCTAGTAAAAAACTAACTTATTGCCAGTATTTTTTTGTATATTTATAGTTGTGGCCTGTAGGTAATTTTTTGCAAATTTGTTATGATAGTGGTGCTTAATACGGCTTCTGATTAGAATTCCAGTCCCACCATGTGCTTTACCATCTGATGATTTGTTTCGTAGAATAATTAACATCGTAGTTGAAAATTGTATTTGTTTGTAAGGTGTGTTTCTGATAGCAGCATTACGTCGATATGATTGTCAAGTAGGAATTGAGTTAACTCAAGTTTATGCTGTGAGATGCCGTTAGCGTTCCACGTAGATATCCTTAGGGAAGCCATTATTTGGATTGTTGTGTAACCAGCATTTGAATCAATAGATTTTGGTTTCGCATTAAATCTTGCATAGTTGTGCGCATAAACGACATAAACTCCGTAAGGCTTTGTTGCAGGGTGTATGTCATATCTTCAAAGTTGCTTTTTGACTACTCCGGGAGTTGTAGCTGCTGTGCCATGTTCGGTTCTTGGTATTCTGATTGCAGAAATGAACTTTTTGAGACAGGGTTAGCAAGTCCTGATTTTAAAGCGCTTGCGTAAGTCTAATTTTTATCAGAATTTATGGGTCCTAGTGATGATCTGGCTGCAGTCGAGAAGAAGACTTCAGGGTTTGATCTGGAAGCTGTCACCTGTTTATTTTGGGTGCGGGCGTCAATTTCGCTGTTATTTTTATTATAATCAATAAGATTGCCTTTATTACACTACTCCAGTATATTTAGTTATTTGTTTTTTCACTTTTAATCTGTTTTTTCCGGAGCTCGCGCAAAACACGTCTGCACTCTCCGGGTGTTTCAATTTCAATTTATATTTGAAATCGCTATAATTATATCTCATTCTGAATTTATAACCGTTTAAATTAACTGTTTTTGATTTACAATTAATACCTGCATTACATGCTTCGAGATATTCTCTTCCTATGAGCATATCATATCTATAGGAAAAATTATGGACCCAAAATGTTTGTTTGGTCGGACAAAGCTTACTTGCGTGGTAAGACACGGCTTTATTTGACTGAATATTACCATTTATGGTAGGACTTTTAAAAGGTGTATTTTTGGTCGGAAAATGAAAGTAATTTTCTTTAATTAAATTAATAGAAGAGCCTGTGTCTACAACACATCGGAACTCTTGGTTATTCATGATGATTCGTATGTAAGGGTTTCTATTTCCTATTCGGTGTCCGAGGCTTGTTGATAAAAATTTTCTGTATCCATTTTCATATGGCCACTCGTACTTTCGCGATATCTTATTATTGGTCGATTGGGCGCATCAGCCCCATTTTGTTGTGATTGATAATTTATGGGATTCCTAACCTGATTATAATTTAATTTTTGTTGAAGTTCTTGTTTTGTTGCTTGATATAATGGGTGGTTTTCATTAAAAATTTCGCTGTTATTTTTATTATAATTTGGCTTATGCTGGCCTTGAGATGTACTACCATGCTGCTTAATTGATTTGGAGAATTATTATTCTGCTGTTCTGGTTTTGGGAATTGTAGTTTTGTTGTTTATTAGTATTATTAGTAATTTGTTGGGACTGCTAATTTCTTTTATCTTGGTTTTGACTTTGTGTATTCTTTGTTCGATCTGAATTAAATGTTTCATAACGAAATGTTTTACGAATCTTAACATTAAAATTTAACTAACAGAATAATAAGACTGCATTCTAGTTGCGTGTCCCTCAAGTCGGTCGCTGGGTGGGCATGTCATTGGGACGAAGGCGTGATTGGTTGATCAACCTTGTAAGACCTTTCGCCAGGTGGTTAGGGTGCAACGATAGCTTGGTAAAGTACTTTTCCTTCTGTTCTGCGATCACTTCTTTGACTGGTAGAATATTTAAGTCGCGATGTATGTTTTCGTTGCGAACGTACCACGGTGCCCCGGTGATTGTTCTCAAGATCTTCGACTGAGCTCGCTGGACTATGTCAATATTGCTATTGCTGGCATTCCCCCATAACTGAGAGCCGTACACCCATATAGGTTTTAGTACCGAGTTATACAGCAGAACTTTATATTAAAGACTAAGGGGAGACCTAGTGTTGATAAGCCAATGGAGGCTCCTGGCTTCTAGTGTGCCGGCGCCATGTGAGTCTTCTGTCGAGATGTACTCCTCGATATGTCACTTCGATTGCTTGCGGGAGTAGAGTATTGTTCAACATGAGCGGCGGGCAGTTTTGCCTGTTCAGGGTGAACGTAACGTGCTTGCATTTTTGTTCGTTCACTTTAATTCCCCAATCTAATAGCTACTTTTCAACATCGACCAGACAAAGAGCTAGCTGCGCAGTTGCTTGTATCGGGCATTTTGATCGGCTGAGAATGGCTGTATCATCAGCAAACGTAGATGTTGTTAGTCGTGTGCTTGTTGGGATGTCTGCTGTGTAGAGGACATATAATGTTGGCCCAAGCACGCTTCCTTGAGGAACTCCAGCTCCAATAGTGAAATCATCAGTTATAGCAGTGTTGCATCTCACAGCATATTTTTTTTTATTTGTAGAGGTAAGACTCTAAAAGCTTATGGGTGTTGTAGGGGAGCATTGGCTTGATCTTGTACATTATACCTTCTAGCCGCACTCTATCAAATGCTTGAGAGACATCTAAAAATATAGCAGTACAATGTACTCGTTTTTCGAACGCCTTCTGAATTTCTGATGTTATCCGGTTGACCTGCTCAATTGTTCCGTGCTTTTCAAGAAACCCAAATTGAATTTCTTCCTGGATTCTTAGGTATGTGTGTATCCGAGTCAATACGCATTTTTCAAAGAGTTTAGATAAGCATGAAAGTAGGCTTATAGGTCTATACGACGTTGGAATTGTGTGGTCTTTTCCCGGCTTTGCTATCATTATGATAATCGACTTTTTCCATCTCACTGGAAAGTGGCCAAACTTTGAGATGGCATTAAAAAGCTAGATGATAGTGCAAACGGCGCAATATGGGGGCTCAATGATCATTTTGGGAGTTATGAGGTCGCAGCCCGTGGATTTTTTCGGATTCAGCTGATTTTTGATGATGTTAAGGATTTCGTTTGGGCGAAACTCAATTGGCTCATGTTGAAGCTGAGGCTCGTATGGTAATGTCGGCAAAGTGAACACATTAGCGGCAGGATTTGGTTGGAAGACATTTTTAAGGTGGTTTGCAAACGTGCTGGCTCTGTCTGAATCGCTGCGCGCCCAGCCGCCTGTGGGATTTCTAATAGGCATCACGGTTACTTTCGGTGAGCTTAGAGTTGGGTGAGCTCTTCATAGTGAGTGTTTTGTACTAGATGTTGACAATTGCTCTATGTAGCGTCGGTGGACATGTGCTTATTCTTGCTGTAAAGCTTTTGTGAGTTGACGTGAGGCATATTTTAAGCGTTGCCTAGCAGATGGCGATCTGTGGAGTTGCCACTCTCAACGTAAGCGTCGCTTTTCGAGGACGAGCTGTTCTATTTGTAGATTTGTCTTCTTTTGGTTGCATTGTGTACTTGTAGTTTGGGGCGTTGAAACTCGAGCTGCAGAGACGAGTACAGACTCCAGTGTGTTCCAAATCTGTCTACGTTGGCTTCATCGTTGAGGTGAGGACTTAGCTCAATGTGTGAGCTAATGTATTTCTTGTACTTAAACCAATTGGTTTTCTGTGATGTCAATTTAAACTATTGCTTCAATAAACAGGACAGGCGAGTGATCAGATGAAAGATCCGAGAGGCATTCGGCGCTTATCAGATTTTTAGGAATGTTTTTGGTAATTGCAAAGTCTATTAAATCGGGTAGTTTCTTTGGGTCTGAAGGAGAGTATGTTGGTCTGCCAGGAGAAACATAGTCCAGCTTGTACTTGGCTTTTATAACTGCATTATAGCGCTGTTTTCCTTTTAGAGTCACGAGACGTGATCCCCAGTGTGTGTGCTTGGCATTGTAGTCCCCTGCTGCTATGAAGTGGTCTCCTAGTGAGTTGAAAAACTGCATAAACTCGTCTTCAGCTATAGTGAAGCGAGCAGTATATGGCGGCTAGTAAAAAACCAACTTATTGCCAGTATTTTTTTGTATATTTATAGTTGTGGCCTGTAGGTAATTTTTTGCAAATTTGTTATGATAGTGGTGCTTAATACGGCTTCTGATTAGAATTCCAGTCCCACCATGTGCTTTACCATCTGATGATTTGTTCCGTAGAATAATTAACCTCGTAGTTGAAAATTGTATTTGTTTGTAAGGTGTGTTTCTGATAGCAGCATTACGTCGATATGATTGTCAAGTAGGAATTGAGTTAACTCAAGTTTATGCTGTGAGATGCCGTTAGCGTTCCACGTAGATATCCTTAGGGAAGCCATTATTTGGATTGTTGTGTAAACAGCATTTGAATCAATAGATTTTGGTTTCGCATTAAATCTTGCATAGTTGTGCGCATAAACGACATAAACTCCGTAAGGCTTTGTTGCAGGGTGTATGTCATATCTTCAAAGTTGCTTTTTGACTACTCCGGGAGTTGTAGCTGCTGTGCCATGTTCGGTTCTTGGTATTCTGATTGCAGAAATGAACTTTTTGAGACAGGGTTAGCAAGTCCTGATTTTAAAGCGCTTGCGTAAGTCTAATTTTTATCAGAGTTTATGGGTCCTAGTGAGGATCTGGCTGCAGTCGAGAAGAAGACTTCAGGGTTTGATCTGGAAGCTGTCACCTGTTTATTTTGGGTGCGGGCGTCAATTTCGCTGTTATTTTTATTATAATTTGGCTTATGCTGGCCTTGAGATGTACTACCATGCTGCTTAATTGATTTGGAGAATTATTATTCTGCTGTTCTGGTTTTGGGAATTGTAGTTTTGTTGTTTATTAGTATTATTAGTAATTTGTTGGGACTGCTAATTTCTTCTATCTTGGCTTTGTGTATTCTTTGTTCGATCTGAATTAAATGTTTCATAACGAAATGTTTTACGAATCTTAACATTAAAATTTAACTAACAGAATAGTAAGACTGCATTCTAGTTGCGTGTCCCTCAAGTCGGTCGCTGGGTGGGTATGTCATTGGGGCGAAGGCGTGATTGGTTGATCAACCTTGTAAGACCTTTCGCCAGGTGGTTAGGGTGCAAAGATAGCTTGGTAAAGTACTTTTCCTTCTGTTCTGCGATCACTTCTTTGACTGGTAGAATATTTAAGTCGCGATGTATGTTTTCGTTGCGAACGTACCACGGTGCCCCGGTAATTGTTCTCAAGATCTTCGACTGAGCTCGCTGGACTATGTCAATATTGCTATTGCTGGCATTCCCCCATAACTGAGAGCCGTACACCCATATAGGTTTTAGTACCGAGTTATACAGCAGAACTTTATATTAAAGACTAAGGGGAGACCTAGTGTTGATAAGCCAATGGAGGCTACTGGCTTTTAGCTTTAGGTGTGTTCTTTTGGCTTCAATGTGCCGGCGCCATGTGAGTCTTCTGTCGAGATGTACTCCTCGATATGTCACTTCGTTTGCTTGCGGGAGTAGAGTATTGTTCAACATGAGCGGCGGGCAGTTTTGCCTGTTCAGGGTGAACGTAACGTGCTTGCATTTTTGTTCGTTCACTTTAATTCCCCAATCTAATAGCTACTTTTCAACATCGACCAGACAAAGAGCTAGCTGCGCAGTTGCTTGCATCGGGCATTTTGATCGGCTGAGAATGGCTGTATCATCAGCAAACGTAGATGTTGTTAGTAGTGTGCTTGTTGGGATGTCTGCTGTGTAGAGGACATATAATGTTGGCCCAAGCACGCTTCCTTGAGGAACTCCAGCTCCAATAGTGAAATCATCAGTTATAGCAGTGTTGCATCTCACAGCATATTTTTTTTTATTTGTAGAGGTAAGACTCTAAAAGCTTATGGGTGTTGTAGGGGAGCATTGGCTTGATCTTGTACATTATACCTTCTAGCCGCACTCTATCAAATGCTTGAGAGACATCTAAAAATATAGCAGTACAATGTACTCGTTTTTCGAACGCCTTCTGAATTTCTGATGTTATCCGGTTGACCTGCTCAATTGTTCCGTGCTTTTCACGAAACCCAAATTGAATTTCTTCCTGGATTCTTAGGTATGTGTGTATCCGAGTCAATACGCATTTTTCAAAGAGTTTAGATAAGCATGAAAGTAGGCTTATAGGTCTATACGACGTTGGAATTGTGTGGTCTTTTCCCGGCTTTGCTATCATTATTATAATCGACTTTTTCCATCTCACTGGAAAGTGGCCAAACTTTGAGATGGCATTAAAAAGCTAGATGATAGTGCAAACGGCGCAATATGGGGGCTCAATGATCATTTTGGGAGTTATGAGGTCGCAGCCCGTGGATTTTTTCGGATTCAGCTGATTTTTGATGATGTTAAGGATTTCGTTTGGGGGAAACTCAATTGGCTCATGTTGAAGCTGAGGCTCGTATGGTAATGTCGGCAAAGTGAACACACTAGCGGCAGGATTTGGTTGGAAGACATTTTTAAGGTGGTTTGCAAACGTGCTGGCTCTGTCTGAATCGCTGCGCGCCCAGCCGCCTGTGGGATTTCTAATAGGCATCACGGTTACTTTCGGTGAGCTTAGAGTTGGGTGAGCTCTTCATAGTGAGTGTTTTGTACTAGATGTTGACAATTGCTCTATGTAGCGTCGGTGGACATGTGCTTATTCTTGCTGTAAAGCTTTTGTGAGTTGACGTGAGGCATATTTTAAGCGTTGCCTAGCAGATGGCGATCTGTGGAGTTGCCACTCTCAACGTAAGCGTCGCTTTTCGAGGACGAGCTGTTCTATTTGTAGATTTGTCTTCTTTTGGTTGCATTGTGTACTTGTAGTTTGGGGCGTTGAAACTCGAGCTGCAGAGACGAGTACAGACTCCAGTGTGTTCCAAATCTGTCTACGTTGGCTTCATCGTTGAGGTGAGGACTTAGCTCAATGTGTGAACTAATGTATTTCTTGTACTTAAACCAATTGGTTTTCTGTGATGTCAATTTAAACTATTGCTTCAATGCGCCTGGATGTCGGAGTAGAATAAACAGGACAGGCGAGTGATCAGATGAAAGATCCGAGAGGCATTCGGCGATTTTCAGATTTTTATACCCTTGCAGAGGGTATTATAATTTTGGTCAAAAATGTGCAACGCAGTGAAGGAGACATCTCCGACCCTATAAAGTATATATATTCATGATCAGGATCACCTCCTGAGTTGATATAGCCATGTCCGTCTGTCCGTCTGTCTGTCTGTTTCTACGCAAACTAGTCTCTCAGTTTTAAAGCTATCGAGTTGAAACTTTGCACACAGCCTTCTTTCCTTTGCACGCAGTATATATGTCGGATCGGCCGACTATATCCTATAGCTGCCATATAACTGATTGATCGGAAATGCCATAACTTTGGTGTTTGTAAAGTTAGGAAGTTGTAATTTTCTATGGATTTTATATTTGGCCAATCAATCCGACCTACCAAATTTCAAAAGGATCAGCCGACTATATCTTATAGCTGCCATATAACTGATTGATCGGAAATGCCATAACTTTGGTGTTTGTAAAGTTAGGAAGTTGGGATTTTCTATCGGTTTTATATTTGGCCAATCAATCCGACCTACCAAATTTCATAAGGATCGGCCGACTATATCCTATAGCCGCCATATAACTGATTGATCTGAAATGCCATAACTTTGGTGTTTGTTAAGTTAGGAAGTTGAGATTTTCTATGGGTTTTATTTTTGGCCAATCAATCCGACCTACCAAAGTTCATAAGGATCGGCCGACTATATCTTATAGCTGCCATATAACTGAACGATTGGAAATGCTATAACTTTGTTGTTTTTAAAGTTAGGAAGTTGGGATTTTTTATGAGTATTAAGAATGCATCATATGAATAATTTTGGAGAATATAATTTACAGAGTATTCTGCAAGGGTATATCAACTTCGGCTCCGCCCGAAGTTAGCTTTCCTTTCTTGTTAGGAATGTTTTTGGTAATTGCGAAGTCTATTAAATCGGGTAGTTTCTTTGGGTCTGAAGGCCAGTATGTTGGTCTGCCAGGAGAAACATAGTCCAGCTTGTACTTGGCTTTTATAACTACATTATAGCGCTGTTTTCCTTTTAGAGTCACGAGACGTGATCCCCAGTGTGTGTGCTTTGCATTGTAGTCCCCTGCTGCTATGAAGTGGTCTCCTAGTGAGTTGAAAAACTGCATAAACTCGTCTTCAGCTATAGTGAAGCGAGCAGTATACGGCGGCTAGTAAAAAACCAACTTATTGCCAGTATTTTTTTGTATATTTATAGTTGTGGCCTGTAGGTAATTTTTTGCAAATTTGTTATGATGGTGGTGCTTAATACGGCTTCTGATTAGAATTCCAGTCCCACCATGTGCTTTACCATCTGATGATTTGTTCCGTAGAATAATTATCCTCGTAGTTGAAAATTGTATTTGTTTGTAAGGTGTGTTTCTGATAGCAGCATTACGTCGATATGATTGTCAAGTAGGAATTGAGTTAACTCAAGTTTATGCTGTGAGATGCCGTTAGCGTTCCACGTAGATATCCTTAGGGAAGCCATTATTTGGATTGTTGTGTAACCAGCATTTGAATCAATAGATTTTGGTTTCGCAGTAAATCTTGCATAGTTGTGCGCATAAACGACATAAACTCCGTAAGGCATTGTTGCAGGGTGTATGTCATATCTTCAAAGTTGCTTTTTGACTACTCCGGGAGTTGTAGCTGCTGTGCCATGTTCGGTTCTTGGTATTCTGATTGCAGAAATGAACTTTTTGAGACAGGGTTAGCAAGTCCTGATTTTAAAGCGCTTTCGTAAGTCTAATTTTTATCAGAGTTTATGGGTCCTAGTGAGGATCTGGCTGCAGTCGAGAAGAAGACTTCAGGGTTTGATCTGGAAGCTGTCACCTGTTTATTTTGGGTGCGGGCGTCAGTTCCTGTTTGGTGGATGCGACTTTTCAGCTCCTTATAAACAGGGCAGTCTATGTAGTTAGCAGTGTGTTTGCCACCGCAGTTGCCGCACTTTTTCGAGTTGCATTCATCTTTGCTCGCTGGGCAGTGTGCGGAGTCATAAAGATCTCCACAAACTACACACACTGGTTCGAGCTCAACATTAAAGAGTGGTTGCGGCTTTCTATCCCTGTTAAGGATGTTGAAGACTGTCTTAGCGCTAAATCCCTTCTCTTGTAGCGCCTTCGTTATCTCTGCAGGCGTTACGTCGGACTCTATGCCCTTAAGTACGACTTGCAGGCCCTTGCTACTTTTTAACTGATACGTGTAAAAGTTCTTTTTATTCTCGGTAAGATATTTCGATAATATTCTGTAATTATCTTCAGACTTCATTTGAACCTTTGTCTCTTGGATGTTGCCCTCTACTAGAGGTATTATGTGGAAATTATCCTTTCCAATAAGTTCGATAATTTTGTTGACAGAACTTTTTTCAGGAATATAAATGGGCGGAGGCTTTGGCTTCCTTTTCTCCACTTCAGTAGATTCGGCCGCCTCAACGTCATAGGCATCTTCCAAGATTTTAAATCGGTTTGAGTTCATGGGCGTTTCTATTCCAGCTAGGCTAGCATTGTTACGGGTTATTTTTCGTTGAGAATTTATATGGCTCAGCTTCCTTTTGATTTGGATGTAGCGATCCATACCAGTCTGCACAGCCGGCTTAGCACATTCATTGTTTTTGTTCTGTTTTTCGGGCAGCGCAGCGGCAGACGTATTAATATTTGCGCTACTAGCTGATGATGTCATTAAACGCGCAGTCGATACAGTTGCAGTTGTTGTTGTAGTTACAGTTGACGTTGTTAAAGAAATTGCGGTGCTAGTTACTGCTGACGAGCTTATGTTATTGCATACCTGCATTGGAGCACATTCAGCGCTCTTTTTCAGCTGAGACGTCGATGGTAGCGAGGGGGAGCAAGAACGCGCTCTCTCTCTACTCCTATATGTCACCTCGTTTGCTTGCGGAGTGGTTTAACATGAGCGGCGGGCAGTTTTGCCTGTTCAGGGTGAACGCAACGTGCTTGCATTTTTGTTCGTTCACTTTAATTCCCCAATCTGATAGCTACTTTTCAACATCGACCAGACGAAGAGCTAGCTGCGCAGTTGCTTGCATCGGGCATTTTGATCGGCTGAGAATGGCTGTATCATCAGCAAACGTAGATGTTGTTAGTCGTGTGCTTGTTGGGATGTCTGCTGAGTAGAGGACATATAATGTTGGCCCAAGCACTCTTCCTTGAGGAACTCCAGCTCCAATAGTGAAATCATCAGTTATAGCAGTGTTGCATCTCACAGCATATTTTCTGTTGTAGAGGTAAGACTCTAAAAGCTTATGGGTGTTGTAGGGGAGCATTGGCTTGATCTTGTACATTATACCTTCTAGCCACACTCTATCAAATGCTTGAGAGACATCTAAAAATATAGCAGTACAGTGTACTCGTTTTTCGAACGCGTTCTCAATTTCTGATGTTATCCGGTTGACCTGCTCAATTGTTCCGTGCTTTTCACGAAACCCAAATTGAATTCCTTCCTGGATTCTTAGGTATGTGTGTATCCGAGTCAATACGCATTTTTCAAAGAGTTTAGATAAGCATGAAAGTAGGCTTATAGGTCTATACGACGTTGGAATTGTGTGGTCTTTTCCCGGCTTTGCTATCATTATTATAATCGACTTTTTCCATCTCACTGGAAAGTGGCCAAACTTTGAGATGGCATTAAAAAGCTAGATGATAGTGCAAACGGCGCAATATGGGAGCTCAATGATCATTTTGGGAGTTATGAGGTCGCAGCCCGTGGATTTTTTCGGATTCAGCTGATTTTTGATGATGTTAAGGATTTCGTTTGGGCGAAACTAAATTGGCTCATGTTGAAGCTGAGGCTCGTATGGTAATGCCGGCAAAGTGAACACACTAGCGGCAGGATTTGGTTGGAAGACATTTTTAAGGTGGTTTGCAAACGTGCTGGCTCTGTCTGAATCGTTGCGCGCCCAGCCGCCTGTGGGATTTCTAATAGGCATCACGGTTACTTTCGGTGAGCTTAGAGTTGGGTGAGCTCTTCATAGTGAGTGTTTTGTACTAGATGTTGACAATTGCTCTATGTAGCGTCGGTGGACATGTGCTTATTCTTGCTGTAAAGCTTTTGTGAGTTGACGTGAGGCATATTTTAAGCGTTGCCTAGCAGATGGCGATCTGTGGAGTTGCCACTCTCAACGTAAGCGTCGCTTTTCGAGGACGAGCTGTTCTATTTGTAGATTTGTCTTCTTTTGGTTGCATTGTGTACTTGTAGTTTTGGGCGTTGAAACTCGAGCTGCAGAGACGAGTACAGACTCCAGTGTGTTCCAAATCTGTCTACGTTGGCTTCATCGTTGAGGTGAGGACTTAGCTCAATGTGTGAGCTAATGTATTTCTTGTACTTAAACCAATTGGTTTTCTGTGATGTCAATTTAAACGATTGCTTCAATGCGCCTGGATGTCGGAGTAGAATAAACAGGACAGGCGAGTGATCAGATGAAAGATCCGAGAGGCATTCGGCGCTTATCAGATTCTTAGGAATGTTTTTGGTAATTGCAAAGTCTATTAAATCGGGTAGTTTCTTTGGGTCTGAAGGAGAGTATGTTGGTCTGCCAGGAGAAACATAGTCCAGCTTGTACTTGGCTTTTATAACTGCATTATAGCGCTGTTTTCCTTTTAGAGTCACGAGACGTGATCCCCAGTGTGTGTGCTTGGCATTGTTGTCCCCTGCTGCTATGAAGTGGTCTCCTAGTGAGTTGAAAAACTGCATAAACTCATCTTCAGCTATAGTGAAGCGAGCAATATACGGCGGCTAGTGTAAGTTGGTTGCCAGTATTTTTTTGTATATTTAGAGTTGTGGCCTGTAGGTAATTTTTTGCAAATTTGTTATGATAGTGGTGCTTAATACGGCTTCTGATTAGAATTCCAGTCCCACCATGTGCTTTACCATCTGGATGATTTGTCCCGTAGAATGAATAACCTCGTAGTTGAAAATTGTATTTGTTTGTAAGGTGTGTTTCTGAAGGCAGCATTAAGTCGATATGATTGTCGAGTAGGAATTGCGCCAAATCAAGTTTATGCTGTGAGATGCCGTTAGCGTTCCACGTAGATATCCTTAGAGAAGCCATTATTTGGATTGTTGTGAAACCAGCATTTGAATCAATAGATTTTGGTTTCGCATTAAATCTTGCATAGTTGTGCGCATAAACGACATAAACTCCGTAAGGCTTTGTTGCAGGCTGCAAGTCATATCTTCAAAGTTGCTTTTTGACTGCTCCGGGAATTGTTGCTGCTGAGCCGTGTTCGGTTCTTGGTATTCTGATTGCAGAAATAAACTTTTTGAGACAGGGTTAGCAAGTCCTGATTTTAAAGCGCTTGCGTAAGTCACATTTTTATCAGAGTTTATGGGTCCTAGTGAGGATCTGGCTGCAGTCGAGAAGAAGACTTCAGGGTTTGATCTGAAAGCTGTCACCTGTATATTTTGGGTGCGGGCGGCAGTTCCTCTCTGGTGGATGCGACTTTTCAGCTCCGCATAAACAGGACAGTCTCTGTAGTTAGCAGTGTGATTGCCACCGCAGTTGCCGCACTTTTTCGGGTTGCATTCATCTTTGCTCGCTGGGCTGTGTGCGGAGTCATGAAGATCTCCACAAACTACACACACTGCGCAGTTTACAGTATGACCTTGTATGGCCATATTCTTGCCAGTTCGCACATTGTACCGGGCCATTGCGTTTGTGCGGTTCCTCAACTGTAATTCTGCGTTGCAGCAGGAACTGAAGATTGTAAATAGGGTGCACTTCGTATTTCTTTAGGGGCTTATTTTCTGATTCGAGCTCAACATTAAAGAGTGGCTGCGGCTTTCTATCCCTGTTAAGGATGTTGAAGACTGTCTTAGCGCTAAATCCCTTCTCTTGTAGCGCCTTCGTTATCTCTGCAGGCGTTACGTCAGATTCTATGCCCTTAAGTACGACTTGCAGGCCCTTGCTACTTTTTAACTGATACGTGTAAAAGTTCTTTTTATTCTCGGTAAGATATTTCGATAATACTCTTTAATTATCTTCAGACTTCATTTGAACCTTTGTCTCTTGGATGTTGCCCTTTACTAGAGGTATTATGTGGAAATTATCCTTTCCAATAAGCTCGATAATTTTGTTGACAAGAACATTGGAACTTTTTTCACGAATATAAATGGGCGGAGGCTTTGGCTTCCTTTTCTCCACTTCAGTAGATTCGGCCACCTCATACGCATCTTCCAAGATTTTAAATCGGTTTGAATGGGCGTTTCTATTCCAGCTAGGCTAGCATTGTTACGGGTTATTTTTCGTTGAGAATTTAGAGGCTCAGCTTCCTTTTGATTTGGATGTAGGGATCCATACTAGTCTGCACACCCGGCTTAGCACATTCATTGTTTTTGTTCTGTTTTTCGGGCAGCGCAGCGGCAGACGTATTAATATTTGCGCTGCTAGCTGATGATGTCATTAAACGCGCAGTCGATACAGTTGCAGTTGTTGTTGTAGTTACAGTTGACGTTGTTAAAGAAATTACGGTGCTAGTTACTGCTGATGAGCTTAGGTTTTTGCATAGCTGCATTGGAGCACATTCAGCGATCTTTGGCAGCAGAGACGTCGATGGTAGCGAGGGAAAGCAAGAACGCGCTCTCTCACTCGCTTAAGAATTCGGTCAAGTTGGGGTAAATGCCCTCGCTTGATCAAAGCTTGCATTATTTTCGGTTACTTTAAAAGAGAAGTACGCGTTATTTCTTTGTACTCAGAGCCGTCTCTCGTCTTGCTCACGTTGACGTTGTGTGTGAACGTCGTTCAGAGTTTTAAGTGTTAAGTTGTATATTAGTTAAATGACCAATCAATATAAACATTGGCGATTTCATCGCAGAAAACGTCATTTCGCGTTATAGTAGATTTATTAAAACCCTTTTATTGCGCAACACATTTTAGTTTAATAACATTAGTAATATCATACTTAGCCAATGTCATAAAAAGTCTGTCTGGCAATTGTTTCTTAATTACATCTTTAACTGTATTATTAAGAGCATTTGTATATAAAATTGTATTTGCAGCGTAATTTTCTAAAGCTAATTTATTTAATATTATAAAAGATTTTGACTCAATGTCCTCAACGAACTTACGTATACACCCGGGAAAGGAGGTGTTATACAGACGACTTAGTAGTTCATCGCAGGACGTCTGGGTTTTGTACTCATTGATGAGAGCGTTCCTTAAGTCCCTCCAGCATCTGGCTGTTGATAGTTGAGTATCCTCTGGGCATATCCGTGAAGCTGCATTTCGATCACACTGAAGAATACGCTCGCCTGGCGGATACATGTTGTGGGGTACAGCTCCAGAATGAAATCTATCCTCCTGATGAACGGGCTGAGTTCGAGCGTGTTGCCTCCAAATTGCGGCACTTGCATGATTTGGTTCAGGGCTTGATTTAGATGGTTTTCTGATAATAGTATCACTGGTTCTGCCATTTTGGTTTTGTTTAGTTTTGAAAATTTTTCACAAATTTAAAAGTTTTATATTTTGAAAAGAGTTCACTGCTGCAGTTCCTTGTATATGTGGGCTTATGTATTGGTTATGTATAGCGGCAGGGATGATTTTCAACTAAATGAAAATCGTTATGTTTATATGTATGTGTATATAATAAATGTTAATATAATGTTATTTATTTATTATAAATAAATGCAAGCACAACTAGCTCTACTATATCCATACATTTGTGCCAAGAATTGAAAGCTAGGTGCAATTTTTCAGTACAAGACAAGAAACAATTAAATTGTTTTTATACCCGTTACTTGTAGAGTAAAAGGGTATATTGTATTCGTGCAAAAGTATGTAACAGCTAGAAGGAAGCGTTTCCGACCCTATAAAGTATATATATTCTTGATCAGGATCACTAGCCGAGTCGATATAGCCATGTCCGTCTGTCCGTCTGTCTGTCCGTCTGTCTGTCTGTCTGTCTGTCTGTCCGTATGAACGCTGAGATCTCGGAAACTATAAAAGCTAGAAGATTGGCATTTTGCATGTAGATTTTAGGAGTTCCTACGCAGCGCAATTTTTTTTCAAAAAGGTGCCACGCCCCCTTTAACGCCCACAATCGCATATATACGATTTTAAAAATTTAAATATTTCGGAAAAGTAAAAATGCAGTTTTATTGTGTTTATCAATACCTATCGAAATGTAGAAGAAATTTTTCAAATCGGACCATTCGTTAAAAAGTTATGCGTGATCAAAGTTTCTATCTCCATCTCCTCGCACTCCCTTTTACCTGAGTAACGGTATCTGATAGTCGGGGCACCCGACTATAGCGTTCTCTCTTGTTTCTTATAAACTATAGCTTTTAATTTTTTGCAGCTGCCGCTTTCCTCTTGTTAAAGTGGTACCCCTGGAGATGTAGCCTTGCCAGCCGACCTGAGAGGTCTTTCATGGACATTAACCACTTCAGACTGGCATGGTCTGTAATGCACGTGAATGGCATTTCTTCAACGTATGGTCGGAACTTTCGGATGGTCAGGAGAGCCACGAGACAGTCTTTTTTGGTCACGGTGTAGTTCATTTGGTGTTTGTTCATTTTCGCCGAAAAAACGCAATTGTTTACTCCTGGCCATCTGCATCTCGCTGAAACAGCACCGCACCCACTCCGACTTGTGACTCGTCGCACTGGATGAAAAAATGCCTTTTGAAGTCCGCAAGAACCAAGACCAAGGCGCACTGGTGAGGGCCATCTTCAAGCACAAGAAAAGAAACAATTTAATTGTTTTGCTTATAAACTCTAACATTACATTTTTTTGCACAAATACCTCAGGTCCTGCGTTAGGTTCTTTTATACCAGCTGCCATTTTCCTCTTGCACATGGAGCAATCGCAGGGCATCCCTCTGGCGTCAGTACTACGTCGGATTAATAGGGTATTTGGCGACCGGAACGTTAGGTTGAGCAAGAGTTGCTGTTTTTTTTGGCTACTAACACCAACACGCCGCGGGCAACAAATTCGGACGTTGATGCACTACGACACCAAGCAGTGCTTGTTACGCGCGGAGCCTACTAGGCGTAAAAGCGAGATCGCGAGAAGTTAAAAGCACAATGTAGAAGCGGACAGACTAAAATTACAAATACGTACGAAACTAATACTAATACTAATTTGGTGCTAAGATAAAGTTAATGATTTTAGGCTTGGCAAAGAGTCGGTAGTAGAAGTATTATGGTATAGTATATTATAGTCGTTACACAGTACTCTAAACGGTTCATGCATATCAAAGTTAGATCTACAAATATTTAATGTAAGAGGAATATATTTCTATTAGGCACGGAGAAGCTTATGCGACCCAGTAAATCGGGACTCTCCGCATCCCTATGAATAAGTTTATAGATAAAAGTTGTGCCAAGCATCGTTCTACGGTTTACTAAGAATGGTAGATTAATTAGGAGAAGTCTACTAGAGTAGGATGGTAAAATAAGGCTTGCATTCCAGTTAAGGCCCCGTAGAGCAAATAATAAAAAGTTCTTTTGCACAGACTCTATCCGGTCTATATGTACACCATACTGAGGACTCCAAACTGCAGAACAGTACTCCTGGATTGGACGGACTAGTGAAATGAACAGAGTCTTTGTAACATAGGGATCATCGAATTCCTTTGACCACCTTCTAATAAATCCAAGTACTCTCCTGGCTTTATTCACCATAGAAGTAATATGGTCACAAAACTTAAGTTTAGGGTCAAGGAGGACGCCAAGGTCATCAACATGCGTAATTCTAGACAACGCGCAACCACCCAGCGTATACGTTGCATATTGTGGGTTCACCCGAAAAAATGTCATTACTTTGCACTTAGCGCTATTTAAATCCAATAGATTTTCACAACACCATGTTTGAAAAGCGTTTAGGTCAGATTGTAAGTCTGAACTGCTAGAAATTTCGTTAAATTGCAGGCATAACTTAACGTCATCTGCGTACATAAGGACACGCGACTTTGTCAAGACTAGAGGGAGATCGTTTATAAATTTTTTTTTTTTTTTTTTTTAACATTTGCATTTTATTTATTGGATCTTCTCTGAATTGAGACTAACAATAAGTATATAGAATCTTAAATTAAAAAGCTATCTGACAGTCAAGGTGACTGGCGCGAAAATTTAGGGGCTCTAATAACTATTGCTGAGCTGGAAGGTCATTGCGTTGCAATCGGGTCCGGATGGAAGCCCTGGCTAGGCCCCTGGCGAGCTGGTTTGGATGAGAAGTTAGCTTGGTGTGGTAGGACGCTTTTTGTTTTGATATTTCATCTTTTACGGGTAGAATGCCAAGATCTCTGTGGATGTTGTCGTTCCGAACATACCAAGGTGCCCCAGTGATAGTTCTCAGGATTTTTGATTGTGCTCGCTGAATAATGTCGATGTTGCTGCTGCTCGCGTTTCCCCACAATTGGGAGCCGTAGGTCCAGACTGGCTTAAGCGTTGAATTGTAGAGCAGGACCTTGAAGTCCAGGCAGAGGGGGGAGCGCGCGTTTAAAAGCCAATGGAGACTGTTTGATTTTAGTTTTAGGTGAATTTTCTTAGCTTCGATATGTCTCCGCCATGTAAGTCTCCTGTCTAGGTGGATGCCAAGGTACGTTACATCGTCAGCTTGTGGAAGTGGCGTGTTATTCAGGGTTGGCGGGGGACACGTTTGTCTGTTAAGAGTAAACGTTATGTGTTTACACTTTTGCGCATTTATTTTTATACGCCAGTCTGATAACCACCTCTCCACTACAACGAGATGATCAGCTAGTAGTGCTGTTGCCTGAGTTGGGCACTTGGACCGACTTATGATCGCGGTATCGTCTGCGAATGTAGAAGTAGTTAGCCGCTCGTTCGTGGGAATATCTGCGGTGTAGAGGAGAAATAGAGTTAGACCAAGGGCGCTACCTTGGGGAACTCCAGCCTCTATAGCGTAGTCATCGGATGTTGTGGTGTTGCATCTCACGGCGAAGGCTCTGTTGTAAAGGTACGATTCCAGTATCCTGTGAGTGTTTCCTGGCAGGATCGTTCTGATTTTATGGATAAGGCCATCAAGCCAGACTCGGTCGAAAGCCTGTGCAACGTCAAGGAATACCGCACTGCAGTATTCCCGAAGCTCGAATGCAGTCCTTATTTCTGTTGTTAATCTGTTGACTTGCTCTATTGTTCCATGGCTTTCTCGAAAGCCAAATTGATGTGCAGGAATAACGTTGTGCTCTTTCAGATATGGAATGATGCGCGTCAGAAGGCATTTTTCGAACAGTTTTGACAGACACGAGAGTAAACTTATCGGTCTATACGAAGCTGGTATTGTGTGATCTTTCCCTGGCTTTGGGATCATTATGATTACCGATTTTTTCCATTTTTTTGGGAAATAGCCAAGTCGTGTAATCCCGTTGAAGAGTTTACAAATAACCTCAACTGCACAGTTTGGAAGTTCGATTAACATTTTGGGAGTTATTTGATCACCGCCTGGGGCTTTTTTTGGTTTCAATTGCTCGCTGATTACTTTTGCAATTTCATTTGGTTGAAACAGAATTGGCTCCGTCTCAGATTCAATTCGAATTGACGTCGACGGTAGTGCGAATGAATTAGTTGCAGGGTTTGGCTGAAAAACATTTCGAAGGTGTAAAGCAAATGTACAAGCTCTGCCTTTGTCGCTTCTGGCCCAGCTGCCTGAAGAGTCTCTTATGGGGATTACTGTTTCGGCCGGCGCACTTAGTTTTGGGTGGGCCCTCCACAAGGGATGCTTAGTGCTGGTGGGTGAAAGTTTCTCAATGTACTGGCGTTGTGCTTTTTCTTCTTCTTGCCTTAGAGCCCTGGTAAGTCTGCGACCAGCTTCTTTAAGACTTTGTTTTGAGGATGGCGATCTGCTGGTTTGCCAAGTACGTCTCAAACGTCTTTTCTCCAGAACAAGCTGTTCGATTTCATGGTTAGTTTTGTGTTGGTGTGTGTGCCCATCCCTCCCTTGCGGTGTTGAGACTTTGGCTGCTGCGACGAGTATAGACTCCAGGGCATCGGCGTAGCAGTCGATGTCCTCCTTGATGTTGAGCTGTGGAGTTAGTTCAATGTGGGAACTTACGTACTTTTTGAACTTCAGCCAGTTGGTTCGATGCGACGTCAGCCTGTGAGGGTGCTCGATTAATTCCGGGCTTTGATGAAGAGTTATTAGCACTGGTGAGTGGTCCGATGATAGATCCAAAAGCGATTTTGCAGATATTAGATTGCGAGAGATGTTTTTTGTCACAGCAAAATCAATTAAGTCAGGTAGTTTTCTAGGATCTGTAGGCCAGTATGTAGGGCTGCCTGGTGAAACGTAGTCCAGTTTGTTGCATGTTTTAATGAGTGCATTATATAGTTGCCTTCCTTTGGGGCGGGATCCCCAGTGCGTGTGCTTGGCGTTATAATCATGAATTGGTCTTCGGAGACTGTAAAGCGGGGTGGGCAGTAGACAGCGGCAATGGCAAGGTTGCAGTTGCCCAACTGTAATTTTATCGATGTAGCTTGCAGATGATTTTTAGCAAACCGTTGGTGAAAGTGGTGTTTGACGTGGTCTCTTATTAAGATTCCAGTGCCGCCATGCGCTTTACCATCTGGATGATCTGTGCCATAGAACGTGTATCCCCGTATTTGAAAGTTATATTTGCTGGTGAGATGCGTTTCTGCCAGCAACATAACGTCGATGTGGTTTTCGTTCAGAAATTGAGTTATTTCAGGTTTATGCCGTGAAACACCGTTGGAGTTCCACAGAGTTATTCGAAGGCTAGGCATGGTTTATTTGGACTGCTGAGCTGCAAGCATTTGTAGTAAGATATTTTGGTTTTGCATAAGGGTTGGCAAGGTGGTTTTCATGAAGGACATAAATTCCATCATATTTTGTTGCAAAGTAATCATCATAGATTCCATGTTACTTTGTGGCTGTCCCATGGCCTGCTGGATGTTATCAACTTTCGGCTCTATGTGAGCTGTGCCTGATCTTAGAGCACTGGCGTAAGAAATTCCGTTGGTGGTAATTGAAGGGCCAAATGATGATCTGGCTGCTTTTGCGAAGAAAACTTCCGGTGTCGTTTGTGATCTCATGTAAGTGTTTTGTGTGTTCAGGGAGCGTACCGTTGTTGCTCGATGCATCCGACTTTTCATAAATAAAGTAAAAAGAAGTGGGCCAAGGTGGCTTCCTTGTAGGACGCCTGAAGTAACTCGGATCAAATCAGAGATCGAGTTTTTAAAGAGGACTCGTGGAGTCCTACCACTCAGATAACTTGAGATTCATGTTAGAAGATCACATGGAAACCCTAATAAGTCTAGCTTTAATACAAGAAGCGAGTGAATTACTGAATCAAACGCTTTACTAAACTCAGTGTAAACTACGTCAGTCTGCATGTTCTTTCTAAAGCCATTTATTACAAAAGACGTTAGCTCCAAGAGGTTTGTCGTCGTGGATCTTCGCCTTATAAATCCATGTTGACATGGAGATATAATCGATCTACAAAGATGTTGCAAATGGGGTGTAATAGTGTTTTCGAAAAGCTTTGGGATGGCGGATAATTTGGATATGCCTCTGTAATTACTTGTATTGCATTTATTTCCTTTCTTATGAAGGGGAATGACAAATGACTCCTTCCAAATAATGGGAAATGAGATGTTTTTAAAGACAAGGTAAACAATTTGTACAGAGGTCTACACAGAGTTTCAGCACAGTACCTCAGCACGCAGCCTGGAACTCCGCCCGGACCCGGTGAATAAACAGGCTTAACTTTATGGAGATACAAAAGAAGGGAGCTTTCGCTTAACCTCGGACAAAAATCAAGTTCGACTTGGGTAAGGCATTTGAATAAGACGGATTTGGACAGGATGAAACAGAATATGTTGTCTAGAAAAACTGGGCAAATAGATCGGCAATTGCCTGATCAGAATTTGCCGTAGAGTTTTGGAATGATAGTGATGCAGGGTAACGGGCTGATTTACGCTTAGTGTTAACAAAATTATAAAACTGTTTTGGATCTTGTGAAAATTGAACCCTACAACGAATCAAATAGCTTTTATAACACCGGGCGTTAAGCACGATAAAATTTGACCGAGCCCTTAAGTACCGAGAGAAGGCAGATTGTGAACCGCACATTTTAAATTTATTGAAAAGTCTGGACTTAATATTTTTTAGGTGTGACAAGTCTTTATTAAACCACGGAGGTTTATTTGAAATTGACGGATAGTATAACGGAACACACAGATAAAATAAGGAATTAAATGCATTATAAAAGATATTAACGGCCTTAGCCACGTTAGTGCATGAATAAAATTCGGACCAGTCATAGCCGGATATAAAAGTATTTAAAAGATGAAAGTTTGCCTTACGAAAGCAGCGATTTTTTATTCAGCTCTGTTCTTGCGTCTACAGTCAGCTCTAGAGTTGGATGATAAGGATCTTCCGGTTGTGTAAGTGGTGACGTTCTTGATAGGCAAACGCCTTCTGAATTTGAAACAAAACACAAGTCCATTAAACGTCCTAAGGAGTTCTTAACATGGTTCACTTGGGATAGCGCAATGTCAAGCAAGCCGTCAATAAAGTCATGCTGCGCTAAAGGAAGTAAAATGTTAGAGTTTTCGTCAGGGGACCATGTCGCACTAGGTATATTAAAATCACCTAATACAATTAACTGATCTCGATCCGACAGTTTTTTGGAAATGGACTGAATAACGGAAAGGTGATTTGCGTAAATAGGGAACTCAGATGATGGTGGGATATATGAACAAGTAATATATACAAAACTACCGGGAAACGATAATTTTATACCTAGGAATTCGATGTCATAAAATTCTTCGAAAGTTAGTAATTCAGACGAAAAGGTGGAGTCGACAGCAATCAGGACTCCACCTCCCCGTCTGGACTGACGATCAAGCCTATAAATTGTGTACTTACCCGGGAGAATTTCGGAGCTAAGAATATCCGGCCTTAACCAGGTCTCTGTACATACCATAATATTATATGGGAAAGAAAAACTATCCGAATACAATTTAGTCAGCTTACTAAGTAAGCCTCTTGTATTCTGATAGCAAAGAAGAAAAGAGCAGGCTAGTTTTTTGGGACAGAAGAGGATGTGGAGGGCGCTGGGGATGGTCTTTAATGTTATTTTCCATTTCTCCTGAACTATTCTTTATTCTCTTAGCTTCGTACTCTTTTACAAATATGCCCTCGGGCCAGAAACTGGTGGAACACACAGATGCAAAAAGAGCACAAGGAATACCAATCTTAAATGATGATACTTTCCTAGCATAAGAAAATTTAAATTGTTCGACCTTCAAATCATCAACTTGGATTTTGTTACGGATATAAGCCGTAATATCCAGTGATGAGAGGTCTGGGGCGAGCCGTGAAACAAATACATGTTTAAGCTGGGGCACCCGAACACAAGTAACCGTTTTTGGTACAACACATGAACCCTTTTTGGTACTACAGAATTTGTATCTGTACTACCAGTATCGGCCGGTAATCCGGACGTTAAGTCTACATGAGGTGTTGGGGCCACTACTTTATTTTGATCGGACAGAGCGGAAGTACCTAGCGGAGCCACATCGATTCCAGCAACTTCGGATACCGAATCACTTTTTGCCCCCGATCTTAGTACCATTTGAGTGGCGCCTAAGATTGGCAGCTGAGCTGGAGTCGAATCGCGGGCAGCAGGTTGCACAGCACCTGCCGTAGAATGCCCACCGACCGCGACTTTTTTGCGCTTTGGGGAATCGGGCTCAGCTAGCATGCGGCTAGTGAGCTGAGATTCAAGCGCCACGAGCAGGTCCGTATTTTTACGGCAGTTCCGGATTAATTCCGTAACACTGCTTTTTGTGAGCCGCCTAATAGTTATTGCCTGGTTCTCGTATACAATGCATTCATCGCAGTAGTAGCGCAGGCCACTCCTCTTATCGATGGCATCACGAACCAGGCCAGAATAGCCAAGACACTTTGCGTGATAAATTTTATCACATGTATGGCAAGGAATACTTTGCTGTCCAGCCGAGATAACTTTCTTGCAATTTTTTAATGAACAGAAAGCCATTTTCGCTGACCACGGACCACTGTGCACTATAGCGGACAAAAAAATCGAAAGCGCTCAAGAACTTTTTAATGAGAGATCAAGCAGAGCGACAGAGCGGGAGCGAAACACCGAATAACTTTGATGTTAGGCACCACGAAACGATATAGAAACGAAAAGAGAGAGAGAGCGGGATTATTAACCGATTAACTCCGGTATAAGACACCTCTGAGAGATATTACCGTTGGAGTGCGTGCCGTTCCAACAGCGCTCAACGACGAAGAGAAAGACTGAAAAGAGCGGCAATAGAAAACAATAACAACAAACCAGCACCGAATTAAATTATGATAGTGTGAAGGTGTAGAAACGTTAAAGAGATTTAAGTAAACCCCGGTGGTTTCAATAAGAAAAATGAACATTCGGAGCGCAAAACAAAAACACGACCGTTCTCTGTGAAGACGCTGCGTAATCATTTATTTATTTATTTATAATTTATTATTTCACTCCATTTCACACTTCACTCTACTCACTCTTACAATATAAGGATAATTATAGTGTTGCAAATTCCTGTCCTCCTCCGCCGTCACAGATCCTTCCTTGAGTTTCTTGGGTAGAATCTGTCCTTTAGCCGGAGGTGTACCGACTGCGCCAGTTGACTTAAGTAGGTTCTTCAATAAATGTCCCGGGGTATAACCCGACCAAATAAATGTTGTAGTTGATGGTTTCGAGTTGAAAATCAGAATGAATTCTTTATTTTATTTGTTCAAAGCTTAGTGTTTACGTACAATGTGCTGACCTAGCGGAATGGATTTGTAATTGGACCGGATGCATATATGGGGCTTGGACTCAGCAGTGGCCGCGATGTTTGTTTGGTTGGCAACTTAGTTGCCAATAAAGTGTTTGGTTTCTAGCTGCTTATCAACCGTAGGGGTTTAGGTGGGGGACCGCCGAGGGAATGTGCTGAGGCGGTAACTCGCGCACCCCCTCTGCCAGGACTTCAAGGTCCTGCTCTACAATTCGACGCTTAAGCCAGTCCGCGAGCAGCAGCAACATCGACATTATTCAGCGAGCACAATCAAAAATCCTGAGAACTATCATTGGGGCACCTTGGTATGTACGGAACGACAACATCCACAGAGATCTTGGCATTCTACCCGTAAAAGATGATATCAAAACAAAAAGCGTCCTACCACACCAAGCTAACTTCTCATCCAAACCAGCTCGCCAGGGGCCTAGCCAGGGTTTCCAACCGGACCCGATTGCAACGCAATGACCTTCCAGCTCAGCAATAGTTATTAGAGCCCCTAAATCTCGCGCCAGTCACCTTGACTGTCAAATAGTTTTTTAATTTAAGATTCTATATACTTATTGTTAGTCTCAATTCAGAAAGGATCCAATAAATAAAATGCAAAATGTTAAAAATAACGAGGACGGAAGCAAACTTCGGCAAGCCGAAGTTTTAATACCCTTGCAGACTTTGCCGAAATTATAATGGTATACATAAATAAACTAGATTTGCATCGTTTGATGTCAATTGCTTTTATACTGCAAAAATGTCATATAAAAATAAAAAAAAGGGATACTTTCGCAGCCTTTAACAATTTTTCCTACGGAAGCTATAAGATATAGACGTCCGATCGGCAAGCGCTTTTACCCTAATCAAGATATGCGTAAATAAATAAGACTTGGAAAAATTTATGTCAGTAGCTTACACACTACACCAAAAATTCAGAAATTCATCAAATTTGGACCGATTTCACCCTGTTGTACCTATGGGAGCTATAGTGCTTTTACCCTAATCAAGGTATGCATAAATAAATACGATTTGGAAAGATTCATGTCAATTGCTTATATAGTGTGCGAAATATCCTAAAAATTATTAAATTTTAACCGATTTTACCCTATTGTTCCTATGGGAGCTATAGGATGTAGACGTCCGATCGCCAAGCGCTTTTGCCCTGATCAAGGTATGCATAAAAAAATAAGATTTGGAAAGATTTATGTTAATAGCTTTTACACTGCGCAAAATATCTTCCATTCTTGAAAGTTATTTTCGATTGTTCCTATGGGAGCTATAAGATATAGACAACCGATCGGGGCGGTTTTCAAACTTGATCTGCGTACACATGTTTTAGGACAACTGTGAAAGTTTCAGATCGCTAGCTTTTAAACTGAGCTCGCAAACGGTATTGAAACAGACGGACAGACGGACGGGCGGACAGACGGACATGGCTATATCGAATCCTCTATTGATCCTGATCAAGAATATATATACTTTATGGGGTCGGAAACGTCTCCTTCACTGCGTTACAAACTTCTGACCAAAATTATAATACCCTCTGCAAGGGTATAAAAATTAATTTTTTACAAAGACCTAACATGGAAATTTCTGTCGAAAAATCTAAATTCTTTAAATTAGAAACCGCATTTCTACTTTACATTGTTTCTCATAAAAAGGGATCCACGGATTCCACGCAAGGGTATAAAAAAAAAAACTTTCTGGACGTGCCTCGTATTATAACACAGCCCGAAATTTTTTTCCTTTTTGTTATAAATTATCCCTTTCTATGCACAATTTGGCGCTACACCTGTAACCTCAGTTTAACTACTTGCCTTATAATTCATTTGATTGTATCGTTCAGAATCGCCAATTGGAGTATGTTTTTTGCTAATAAAAAGTCACATTATTTTAACACTTATTTTTGATAAATTTTCTGCATGCTTTTTTTTTGAATGTTTGATTATATTGTTAAAAAATGCAAATTTTAGTGCCATTTAAGTTTGTTCTTACAAGATTTAATTTTACTTTCGAAAAACCTCAGGCCTTCGAATTACCATCACCTGTATCAGTTTTAACTTCCGATTTATATCAGCCAGCACAGAGCTGGGCGAAGAGTTCCTTTCTGTTTTCTTTTTAAATTTTACAGAAATTAATATTTTGAAATACTGTAATATAACTTGATTTGCCTGCGATATTAAAAAAATGCCTTGATGCTCAAGAAGCATTATTGTCAGACTTGATAAAAATTACAAATTTTATTTAATAATAATTGTTTCCGTTCGCACCTCAGAAACTGGTCTATTCTCTAGCGTTATTGAAAGCCCGCAGACCCTGTTTTGAATTTGGATCGAATTAGGCCATGTTGGCAAAACCTGTTTAATAGTTCAGAAGACCAATAATATTTAAAACAAGAGAGAACGCTATAGTCGGGTGCCCCGACTATCAGATACCCGTTACTCAGGTAAAGGGAGTGCGAGGGAGATGGTGATAGAAACTTTGATCGCGCATAACTTTTTAACGAATGGTCCGATTTGAAAAATTTCTTCTACAATTCGATAGGTATTGATAAACACAATAAAACTGCATTTTTACTTTTCCGAAATATTTAAATTTTTAAAATCGTATATAAGCGATTGTGGGCGTTAAAGGGGGCGTGGCACCTTTTTGAAACAAACTTGCGCTGCGTAGGAACTCCTAAAATCTACATGCAAAATGCCAATCTTCTAGCTTTTATAGTTTCCGAGATCTCAGCGTTCATACGGACAGACAGACAGACGGACAGACAGACGGACAGACGGACATGGCTAGATCCACTCGGCTAGTGATCCTGATCAAGAATATATATACTTTATAGGGTCGGAAACGCTTCCTTCTAGCTGTTACATACTTTTGCACGAATACAATATACCCTTTTACTCTACGAGTAACGGGTATAACGAGGACTGAAGCTAACTTCGGCAAGCCAAAGTTTTAATACCCTTGCAGACTTTGCCGAAATTGCTAGAATTGATAAGTAGCAAAAAAAAATGAGTTATACATAAATAAATTAGATTTGCGCAGTTTCATGTCAAAAGCTTTTATACTGCAAAAACGTCATATAAAAATAGAAAAAGGGGATATTTTCGCCGCCTTTAACAATTATTACTACGGTAGCTATAAGATATAGACGTCCGATCGGCAGGCGCTTTTACCATGATCAAGATATGCGTAAATAAATAAGACTTTGAAAAATTTATGTCAATAGCTTATAAACTGCGCAAAATATTCTGAAAAACATCAAATTTGGACCGATTTTATCCTATTGTTCCTATGGGAGCAATAGGATATAGACGTCCGATCGGCACGCGCTTTTACCTTGATCAAGGAATGCATAAAAAATACGATTTGGAAAGATTCATGTCAATAGCTTATATACTGTGCCAAATATCCTGAAAACCATACAATTTTAACCGATTTCACCCTATTGTTCCTATGGGAGCTATAGGTTATAGACGTCCGATCGACACGCGCTTTTGCCCTGATCATGGTATGCATAAAAAAATACGATTAGGAAAGATTCATGTCAAAAGCTTGTATACTGGGCGAAATATGCTAAAAATCATTACATTTTAACCGATTTCACCCTATTGTTCCTATGGGAGCTATAGAATATAGACGTCCGATCGGTGCGGTTTTCAAACTTGATCTGCATACACATGTTTTGGGACGATTGTTAAAGTTTCAGATCGCTATCTTTTAAACTGAGTTCGCAAACGGTATTGAAACAGACGGACAGGCGGACGGACGGACAGACGGACAAACGGACAAACGGACAGACGGACATGGCTATATCGACTCCCCTATTGATCCTGATCAAGAATATATATACTTTATGGGGTCGGAAACGTCTCCTTCACTGCGTTACAAACTTCTGACCAAAATTATAATACCCTCTGCAAGGGTATAAAAAGAGAAAAATATTGTACTCCCTATACCAATAACTTTATTAAGGGGGGAGCCTGCTTTAGAGGCTTCTAGAAAATCGAATTTTTTTTCCATAAATGTCTACCCAAACTATCCATGAATGTGTCCCTAAAATTTTAAAAACAACTTCAAAACATTTTAATGTTACAGGAGAAATAGTGGGCAAGCGTTACGATTTTTTATATACGATTTTTTATATAAAAATATAAATAAATATATAAATAAATATAAAAAAGTCTTCGGAAAAATCTTTATTTTTATGCTTCTAAGGCAGGCTCCCCCCTTAAGCTTTAAGTTCTTATCCATTTTATTGACGGTTTCGTAAGCCGATCAATTATCCAGATATAATAAGAGATAAAGACATGTCTCCGGCCGCAAAATATACTAGGCAGAGACATGTCGCTGTTTTTCTTGGCGAACTCGGCTATAATTCATGGGAGAAAGTTATGTAATAGGGCTCCTAAAATTTCAAAAGCAACTTCAAAATATTTTTAAAGTTACAGGTTTTACGATTTCTCGGTTTTTCATTGTAACGATTTCTTCTAACTGGCGGAAAAGATAGGGAAAAAATTAAACGTCCTATCGAATTGAGAAAATTTATTGGATTCGGTATTATATTCTCTTCTAGTTGAACCTATAAAACCTTTAAAAATTATGATTAACCCACTTTTTAAACAATTGTCCAAGTCAAACCTCATATTCTGTCCCACTTTAACAGAAAGCTCTCTTCTTTTGGATCTTCTTCGTATTAAGCCTGTTTATTCGCCAGGGCTCGATGGTATTCCTGGGTGCGTGCTTAGGTATTGCTCTAAAGCCCTGTGCAAACCTCTTCACAAGTTGTTTACCTTATCTCTAGAAACCTCCCAATTCCCAAATATTTGGAAGGAATCATTTGTTATTCCTCTTTTCAAAAAAGATAACAAGTTAGAAGCCAGTAACTACAGAGGTATTTCTAAGTTGTCAGCTATTCCTAAGCTTTTTGAAAAAATTATTACTCCTCATTTGCAACACCTTTGCAGATCAATCATTTCTCCGTGTCAACACGGATTTATAAAACGTAGATCCACAATCACAAACCTTCTAGAGCTCACTTCATTTGTGATAAAAGGCTTCAATAGTAGTTTTCAAACAGACGTCATTTACACTGATTTTAGTAAAGCATTTGACTCTGTAAATCACTTACTTCCCATTCAAAAACTTGACCTTTTCGGTTTTCCTGTTGATCAAGTTATCTAAATAACAGGTCACAAAGGGTCCTTTTTAAAAATTCAATTTCTGAAATTCTCCGTGTTACCTCTGGTGTCCCACAAGGGAGCCATCTGGGTCCTTTACTTTTTACATTATTTATTAACGATCTTCCCTCAATTATAAGTCATTCTCGCGTACTTATGTACGCAGATGATGTTAAGTTGTGCCTGCAGTATAAGGACATTTCCTGTCATTTAGACTTGCAATCCGATCTAGATAATTTTCAAAAACTGGTGCCGAGATAATTTACTAAATTTAAACGGTTCCAAGTACAAGCTGATGACTTTTTATCGGGCCAATCCGATATACGCGTCTTACACGTTAAGTGGCAGCTCTTTGGATAGAATAACTCTTGTAAACGATCTTGGCGTTCTCTTGGACCCTAAACTAAAATTTTCTAATCACATTTCGTCCATGGTTAATAAAGCCAGAGGAGTGCTTGGATTTATTAAAAGGTGGTCAAAAGAATTCGATGATCCTTATTTGACTAAAACTTTATTTATTTTGCTAGTCCGTCCGATTCTGGAGTATGGGTCTCTCGTCTGGAGTCCACAATACGGAATACATATTGGTCGTATTGAATCTGTACAAAAAAACTTCCTTCTTTTTGCTTTACGGCGCCTAAATTGGGATGCAAATCTTTCTAGTAGTCTTCTTTTGATTAATTTACCATCCCTAGCCAACCGTAGAACGATGCTTGGTACTATCTTTATTTATAACCTTATACATGGTGATATTGACTGCCCCGACTTGATAAGTCGGCTAAACTTTTCTGTGCCAAGTAAATTAACTAGAAATTTAACTAGAAATTATTTTCCCCTAATTTTAAATCATTGTAGATCTAACTATTCCTTGCATGAGCCTTTCAGAGTATTATGTTCTGACTATAATAGACTTTTTCCTGTAATATCAAATCTTGACTCTCTGCCGCTCCTAAAACGATTGATACTTGCTTCATTGGCACAAGATTGATCTAACTATTACTTTTTTCCCCGGACCTTTACCTTTATTTTCCTATCTCGCGTCTATCTTATCGCGAATCGTGCCGTACGATACACGGCTGCGCCCCTCGGTCAGTTGGGCGGTTAACATTGGCACGTCCAATGTTGATCTGTTAAAAATCTGTTTTAAGGAGTTTCTTTTTTTGGCCGATGTCCATATTGCAGTTCATAATAACCTCCTCCGTCAATATATTTGTTATATATTAACAGGTTAAGTAGTTTTAGGAAAGAATCTGAATTCGCTGCTATAGACATACAGTGGCGGTAACAAAATAGCAGCAAATTCTGTTTTTATACCCTTGCACGGGATATTATAGTTTCAGTCAAAAGTTTGCAACGCAGTGAAGAAGACACTATAAAGTATATATATTCTTAATCAGCATCACCAGGAGAGTCGATCTAGCCAAGTCTATATAAATAGTATAGTAGTATATAAGAAGAAACGAGCCGGATCGGCTAATAAAGTATAACTTTATTGTTTTTAATTTTTTTTTTGTTCTTGGGATATGGTAATATTTAAATATTTTGAAATTACGGATTTAATTAAATTAATTTCGAACATCTATATCATATAGCTCCCATAGGAAAATAAAAAAATTAAAATGAAAAAAATGTTTTTTTCTTTTTTTTTTATTTATCATAATTTTCTTTTGAGATATAGTAATTATTTATTATATTAGAATTACGCTTTTGGTTTTGTCAAAAACGGCCAACAATATCATATAGCTGCCATAGAAACGATGGCAAAATGCAAAATGTTTTTGGTAATATAGGCATAGAAATCGAAATGTAGTCGTTTTGTAATAACTGCAAGGGTATATAGTTTGCCTTCTTTCTTCTTTGCTTATAAAAAGTCACATTATTTGATACTAAACCTTAGTAGAAAACAAAATACATCAGTTTTTATTTTGAAGTGACGAATGCATTCACAGACTTTGAAAATTTATTATATATGTTTATATGCAAAATTAACTGCGATGTCTACTATTATTTTTGGAGTGACTTCATTTAAATGGGCATGCTAACAAAAAATGAAGAGCAGATATATTACAATTACGTAGACTTTTTTTGTCTCGCTATCCTAACATTTTTATACCCTTGCAGAGGGTATTATAATTTTGGTCAAAAGTGTGCAACGCAGTGAAGGAGACATCTCCGACCATATAAAGTATATATATTCTTGATCAGGATCACCTCCTGAGTTGATATAGCCATGTCCGTCTGTCCGTCTGTCTGTCCGTCTGTCTGTTTCTACGCTAACTAGTCCCTCAGTTTTAAAGATATCGAATTGAAACTTTGCACACACCCTTCTTTCCTTTGCACGCAGTATATATGTCGGAACGGCCGGCCGGCCACTATTTATAGCTGCCATATAACTGATTGAACGGAAATGCCATAACTTTGGTGTTTGTAAAGTTAGGAAGCTGGGATTTACTATGGGTTTTATATTTGGCCAATCAATCCGACCTACTAAATTTCATAAGGATCGGCCGACTATATCCTATAGCTGCCATATAACTGATTGATCGGAAATGCCATAACTTTGGTGTTTGTAAAGTTAGGAAGCTGGGATTTCCTATGGGTTTTATATTTGGCCAATCAATCCGACCTACAAAATTTCTTAAGGATCGGACGACTATATTCTATAGCTGCCATATAACTGCTTGATCGGAAATGCCATAACTTTGGTGTTTGTAAAGTTAGGAAATTGGGATTTTTTATGAGTATTAAGAATGCATCATATGAATAATTTTGGAGAATATAATTTACAGAGTATTCTGCAAGGGTATATCAACTTCGGCTCCGCCCGAAGTTAGCTTTCCTTTCTGGTTTTTTTTAAGTAAGTACACCTACTGGCGGGAAAGATAGGGATTCGCATTAAATTCTCTTCAAGCTGAACCTAAAAAACTTAAAAAAAAATTATGATTAACCCACTTTTTAAACAATCCGAAGTGCATTTTGCGAAATTTTTTAGAATTATTCACTTTTTGTTCAAATTTTGTTGGTTTGACTAGATGCTATACTATTGAAAATAGAAAATTTTTTCAATTTTTTTTCTGATAGAAATTTGCGACTTGCATCTTTCCCGCACAAAACAAGCACACTCGAGGCGCCTCCGCGAAATGCTTGTACCAGGCATAATGTGACATATTTTAATGCAAAAATTTGAGAAGACTATTAAAATATATTAGAATAAAACCTGAAAGTTTCGTTTCAATCGAATATTTCTTTCCTTCCCAAAAAAGTCCTCGGAAAAATTTTTTTTATACCCTTGCAGAGGGTATTATATTTTGGGCAGAAGTTTGTAACGCAGTGAAGGAGACGTTTCCGACCCCATAAAGTATATATATTCTTCATCAGGATCAATAGGGGAGTCGATATAGCCATGTCCGTCTGTTTCAATACCGTTTGCGAGCTCAGTTAGCGATCTGAAACTTTCACAATCTTCCTAAAACATGTGTACGCAGATCCAAATTGAAAATTGTCCCGACCGTCGTCTATATCCTATAGCTTCCATAGGAACAATCGGATATATCTTGCATGAATTGATGATTTTTAGGAAATTTCGAGCAGTATATAAGCAATTGACATGAATTTTTCCAAATCGTATTTTTTTATGCATACCTTGATTAGGGTAAAAGCACGTGACGATCGGACGTCTATATCCTATAGCTCCCATAGGAACAACAGGGTGAAATCGGACCAAATTTGATGAATTTCTGAATTTTTCGCGTAGTGTGTAAGCTACTGACATAAATTTTTTCAAGTCTTATTTATTTACGCATATCTTGATTAGGGTAAAAGCGCTTGCCGATCGGACGTCTATATCTTATAGCTTCCGTAGGAAAAAATTGTTAAAGGCTGCGAAAATATCCTTTTTTTCTATTTTTATATGACATTTTTGCAGTATAAAAGCAATTGACATGAAACTCTGCAAGTTTATGTCAATCAGCATCACCAGGAGAGTCGATCTAGCCAAATCTATTAGTAGCCCGAGCCGGATCGGGCGACTATGTTAAAAAAGAATAACTTTGTTGTTTTTAATTTTTTTTGTTTGGGATTTGGTAATATTTAAATACTATGGAATTAGGGATTTAATTAAATTAAAATCGAACAACTATATCATATAGCTCTTATAGGAAAATACAAAAAAATATTTATCAAAATTTTACTTTGAGGTATAGTAATTATTTACTATACTTACCATAAAGAGGATGTAGCGCAAAATCGACATAGCTTCATTGTTTTTAATAATTTAGGCATATGCATGGAAATGTAGTTGTTTTGTAATAACTGCAAGGGTTTACTTTCTTGTTACTCATTTTACAGGCTATATTTTGTGTGGCCTCCTTTCTGGTTCAGAACACCTCTGAGACGATTTCCCATGGGGAAAACTAATTTTTTAGTGGTCCCGACTGCAATTTTTTTGCTTTCTTCTAAGATTTTAGGTAATTTTTGCTAAATATCTTCCTCTGTTAAATAATATTTTTGTTTTTTTTTTTGAGTTGATGGCCACAGTAGCTAGTTACTCCTTTTTTTTAATTAGTTATTATATTTAAAGATCGATGGTTAATAATAGTTAATATAGTTAATACTGAATAAATAACTAAATTAAATTTTTTATGATTTTTGTTTATCAGTTTAGCAGCATTACCTACATGAATTTCAGTTGCTAACTGCACGAAATTAGCTGCGAGCCACAAAACACAGCTTTGAACTTTTACCGACACTATCGCCGAGCCCCACGTCTTCATTTACCCATTCATATGTTAATCATTAAGAAATCCGTTTCAATCGAAGATTATTTTTTTCCGATTTTTGACTTTGAACTTTATACTTGATGATACTATAACTTGAAAACAACAAAAACAATTAAAGCACTGAAAATATTCAGATGGTATTTAACGTGTCTAACAGCGAATAATTTTTCTTTGGTAAATATAACCTGGTAGTTTTAAAAGCCAGAATTTTTTCTTTTTTGCTTTTAAGATACTAAAAAGAAATGCCATTGGATTGGAAAATATACAACAAAAAATTCACCAAGGGGATAGAACAGAATAAAGCGGTTTATATGTAGAAGACCACAAGCTGCATACAGCAATCCCAACTCCAGAAGTGAAAAGTTCGAAACTTGTTGTTTACCAATTCTTTTATAGCTGAATCAACCACACTACAGAATTTGAAAGCCAAAGAAACTTAGCTTAGGCAATGAACTCGTATGGAATTGGAGCAAGAGCGATTGGCTCCTCCAGCTTCTTGACGAAGTGCGCCTTCTTCGGCTGCTCGGGCTGGCGCTTTAGGCTAACCCATTGCCCCTTCTCCTTGGCCTCCTTCAGCAGGCGCTCGTTCTCCTTCACGCGACGCAGGAAATCCTCGCGGCATTTGGAGTGGTGGATGTGCTCGATGCGCACATTGACCCGCTTGGCGAGAATCTTACCGCGAACTCGTTTGTTTACAATTACACCAACGGCGTGCTGCGTAACGTTGAAAATCCGACCAGTCTTGCCGTGGTACGCCTTGTAGGGGAGACCTTTCTGTACGGCCCCATGTCCCTTAATGTCCACGATGTCACCGATCTTAAAGACACGCATGTAAGTGGACAGTGGAATGACACCATGCTTGCGGAAGGGGCGGGAGAACATATCTCGAGTGCCGCGGCGGTAACCTTTCGAGTTGGTCATTTTGCCTGGTGTAGTCCCCTGCAAAAAATTGGAGCTTTAGAAAGATTTTTCTTCAAAAAACAATGCGTAACAACTAAAACCACTGAGTTCCATGCACTTTTATATTTTTTTTTAGCAATTCTACGGAATATTCACTAACCTTTTACGTATCGACGTCCACGCGGTCGTGAAGTTGAGAAAAGAAAGAAAAATGGCTACCTCCGCGGAGATGCCACTTTCAGCCAACTTTTTGAAAATTATGTAGTGTTGCAAATCGGGAATGACCGATTAATAGGCGGCAAAAAATTTGAATTCTACATATATTTATTTAACATAAAGAGTGTATACATTGCATTCACATATATATATTTCAACCAAATATAATCCCAGAATGAAATCTCAGTTTAACATAAATCTCTTTTAGTTGAATTCAAATCCATAAACAATAAAATAATCTTACAAAATTGTAGTGACAAGAGATAATCATTTCAAACAACACCAATAATGTGTTTTTGTTATGTTCTAGTCAGACCGGGGCGCATTTGCACCCTCTTTAAATTACACATGCATATTCTAGAACGTGGTAATCTGCATTACGATTTAAGTGCTATATAAATATTTTATAAAAACTGTTATTTACTTGATTAACGCCATTTCTGCTGGCAGGACAGAAGAATTTAATGTTATATGCTCAATCCAAAAAAATGCCTTATAGAATATTCTTTACTACTATGAAATGTTATATAATAAGTTTGTTCATATATGAAAGATCTGTAGTTCTTCTTCCTTTTTTTTATCTCCTTGTCATTAAGTTCAATATGTTTGAAGTCCTAATAATTTATTTTATTATCATTATTATTATTATTTTAAAAACTTTTAAATAAGCGTTGGTGATTTAAAATCACAATACCTAAGGATTAGCCGCACATGTCTATGCAATATTTGGCCTATTTAGGGCCACAAACAATTGAAATCCATTGTCAGAGGGCACATTAATGTACATTTTTCTACTATATAACTTTTAAAACTTTTAAGGTTTAAAAGAATTAGAAATGTTCAGTACACAAATTTCTGCCTTGAGATTTATTTACCCTAATCGCACAGATCCCCTCCGAGCGGAACGGTTGGGATTTTTGAAAGTTTTGAAACTCCTAGTTTACCGAGCCCCATCCACATACAGCTGACAACAGTTTTCACTGCAGTTACCATTATTTTGGCTTAATTTAACTCTATCAAACTGTTTAATAGAAACGCTAAACACTCTTTGGCCTACCACCATTCTGCATCCAAATTACTGCCTGGGAGAGTGTTGTTCTCCGAACTAAGCCTCAGGTTCAAAGAAAATAAGGTTCAAAGGAAATTATAGGCCATTGTGAAGATGCAAATAGTTTCCCGCCAACATTTTTGGATTCAATGGCAAAATAAGCCAAATTATGCAAAGAACGTAAAGTCATTTTCCGTACCGTAAAAATGTATCGAATTTATCATCCCGTAAATGGGATATGGGAATGAGAACAAATAATGAGACTAATGCCCTCTTCCCTTAGAGTCCATCCGTTCGAAACGGTTGGGATTTTTGACCAATGTGAAACTCCGATTCCCACAGAGCACATCCACCATCCGATAACAGCTGACCAGAACAGCTGTGGCTCATCATTTAAGCCCCTTGCATCAATGACATGATCTTGATCTGCGCTCGATGCTCCTCCAGCCTTTCTGGAGCGCTATCTCCACAAGCTCGGACTCGTGGTCCGGTCCACTTTTGGTGTTTTGCAGGGGCCGCAGAGGTGCCTGAGCGTTGACTTCCGCTGAAAAAGCTTCAATGTCATCGGGGTCCACATCTAAGACCTTCACAAAGTATTCCCTAGTACAATAAATCTATTTTATTTGTTAATTGTAAAACACAAATATAAGTCTGGGGACATACTCTCGTTCTCTAAGGTGTTCTGTTGTGAGTACGGTATGCGCCTAGGAAAGAGTGGAGCAACTCTTAATGCTGTCACACAGATGAAGCAGTAATTAATTAATTATGACATAAACAAGATTTATAGATTTGGCGCCTTCCTTTTTCAAAATTTACACGCCACTATTTTTTAAATTTTCGTAGTGATTTTATCTGTTAAGAAGAAGAATTCAGAGTTGGACTGAAAAAACATCGCCCAACTATCGCATAAAAAAGTCCGTCAAATTTGGATGGGCAACTAACTGGGCAAAACCTTATGGTCCATCCGTTCAACGGATGGTGGATGGATCTTTGTGGGAATACGACATTATCAAGTATCATTTATAGCGCTGTTGTGCTCATTTTAAATGTTGTGCCACACGCAACAGGCTAGAATGATTATCCACAGCTTTTCAGATCAGCTGTTATGGAAAGGTGGATGTGGTCCGTGGAGTCGATTTCACAAATGTCAAATGTCACATACGTTTCGAAAGGCAATATGTTGAATGTAAATTAAAAAAAAACATACCAACTCATTTGCAACAGCAAACATTTTGTAGTATCGTTTTACATTTATTTAAACGTTTGTAAATTATATTTACTCCCTATTTGGCCTCTGCTTTGATTAAAATTTCATCAGGAAAAAGCTTTCCAATTGCAATTAGATCTTTGCCATGTGCGAACATCTCATGCACTGTCGGCGTATTTTTCCTAACTCATAAAATTCCGCTTAATGGGATGCAGTCCTTAAGAATGTGTTCCATATTTTTTACAATTTACCTCTTCATTGCAATATTAACTGATCGTTCCCATCTATTATACTGTGTACTGCGCCGGGTAATAGTTTAAAGCCAGACCGTTTATTTTTGCATTGGCTTAGCATAGGAAACTGACATATTGCTATCGGATAACAACCGTTCTCTACCCTAGCAAAATCAAGATAAAAAACTGCTGTTAGTAATTGCGTTTCGCAATTGAAATCTGTCTCGATATGAAACTAAAGGCAGTGAAGAGCACATAAGTAAATGTAATGATAATGTTGCTTGTTTGGAACACAAATGGATATTAGATATTATTATGCCTTATCCATAGTTAATTATTTATTACTAAATGATAAATTTGTTTATTTACGAAGACTTTAAAGAGTGGAACTGATTACATGTTTTCTTGGGTAGACATTAGACTTCTGCATGAATGCATCCAAAACGACAAATGAATACCTTAGTCTAAACAGACACACTTTTTTTCTGCACAGTATATTTGGGTGTGAGTGAGTAGGGTAGTATTGTCTGTTTTGATTGACTGTGTTCTCACTCATTCCATAGTTGTACAGCTGTTGATGAGTACAGAAAATTTGGTGTGCCGTAGTCAACGCACTGTACAGTGTTTTGGTTTTCAGTATACTTACTGTACAGTAAGGTAAATTTCATGACTGGTACATACACACATATATAGATCTCGTGGGTATGTATGTCATAGAAAGAACACGATTAAAAATTGATTTGTATTTTCATTTCAAATGTATTTATTATAAAATAAAAAATTTAGAAATTATTAATATTTTAATTAAAACTAATTACAACAATTATTTTATGTTATTAAAGAATCTATATATAAGTTATTAATATTGGAATGAAGGAACATTATTTTATTTATCATGTCTTCAGTGGTGTCAATTTTTGACTGCACTCAACACACAAGCTGTACAGCGTGTTTAAAAAAGAACAAATGCTGTACTTACTCACGAAGACTACAACCATATACTGTTCTCACTCGAAGTGAGTACACTGAAAATGTTGTTTTCTTCTGGCCTATAGAGTATACTGTACAGTAAAGAATTAGTGCAGTATTTTTAAGAACACCATACTACCGTACAGATCTGTTATGCTACATTTGAGTACATTCATGCAGAAGTCTAGTAGACATCCTCTAGCTAAGATGACCAAGGCGGAGTACCCCCAATGTTCGAACACTTCCCAGCTCAAGAATCCAATATAATTGATATTACAATAGCGGAATGCACTTTATGTAAATAAGGAAAAGGTATTTTTTTGGTGAAAAACATCAATGTTTCATCGATGTTTAAGCCCAATACTCAGATCCACAAACGAGTACGCTAGCGTAAAAACTTTAATTTTTCCAGTGTGACCAAAATTTCGAGAGTTCATCAGAATTAAGCGTGCTACGGTCGTACTGTCAGTCAGCTGGGTTTGTTGACAAGCAGTTAAAATTCAAATATCGTATTTGCGGGAAAGAGCCTTTAAAAGATATTATCAACTACCTTGGCAAGACAAAACTGTCACTGTACAAATAAATTAAAAAACAATACAATTTAAATTTAACAGTTTATTTTTAATTTACTGATAATTATTTGCTAATTTAAAGTTTATAGTTGCACTTTTATTGTGTTTTTTCGTACATTTTTGACCTAAAAATTACCTAGGAGATTACCAAAGTGAAAGAAAAGCCTGACGAAAAGTGTACGCCAGCTGTTTGCCTCTCGCTCTCTCTCGTGACTGGCAGACAGTTTTCAGCGATCTGAGAACTAGGCTCTAGGATCACCGGCTTTATGCCCTCTTCCCACAGAGCTCCATCCACCATCCACCATCCATTGAACGGATGGTCCATAAGGTTGCCGTTCCGAAAATTCCCAGCTAGTTCCCCATCCAAATTTGACGGACTTTTTTATGCGTTAGTTAGGCGATGTTTTTTTGGTGCAACTCTGAGTCTTCTTCTTGACAGTGGAAATTGTAACATTCAACTTTTGAACAGGAAGGCGCCAATTCAAAAAATGCAGTTTATACTTGAAATAATTAATTAATTACTGCTCCATCCGTGTGGCAGCATTAGGTGTTGCTCCACTCTTTCCTAGGCGCATACCTTACTCACAACATTAAGCAGAACATTTAAAATGAAATAAAATATGAAATTATAATAAAACAAAAAACAAACATTTATATATAATGAACTTGATTTGTTACCATTTAGACAATATTGGGCAATAGCTGTTCATATTTTGTCTGCAGGCTGGCAAAAATCTGCAGACGTATTAGTTCGATTTGATTGTTCGCGTAGATCACTTGCAGTCTGTTACCAAGTATCATTTATAACGCTGTTGTGCTCATTTTAAATGTTGTGCAAAATGCAACGGCTAAAATAATGAGCCACAGCTGTTCAGATCAGCTGTTATCGGATGGTGGATGGTGGATGTGCTCTGTGGGAATCGGAGTTTCACATTTGTCAAAAATCCCAATCGTTTCAGACGGATGGACTCTATGGGAAGAGGGCATTAAATAGCTTGCTGTAAGCATGATAATATAAGATTGTTACGGAACTGCATTTTTGTTTCGTGTGGGCAGCACCGGCTAGCTTGATGCTCAGGGCAGGGTACCCCCAATGTACCTACAGTTCCCAACACTGAATCGATACAAATCGACGTCTCACCTACTATTTTCAACTGAACCATCGCTAACAACAACAAAAGGTAAGCAAAAACAAAAAAAAAGTTAAAAATCGGGCGAAATACGAAAAAGAGGCATATAAATGGACTTGCCACCGCGCTCCCACCCATCCTATGGTGTCCCAGTAGATTTCTGGGGCACCACATATTTTGTAAAGCCGGAGCCGCTGCCAGGCCGGATTTTCGCCGGTTCATCTCGCCAAAGGTACGTGCCTTAGGACAACATCATCCGCGTCTCAACAAGTAGGTATGTACATTTATTATAATTATATACACGAATTTTTTATACCCTTGCAGAGGGTATTATAATTTCAGTCAAAAGTTTGCAACGCAGTGAAGAAGACATTTCCGACCCTATAAAGTATATAAGTTAACTAAGTTAACCGGGCGACGGCAATGACCGATCGTCCGAAGGCTCGCTCCGGCCAAATTGCTGACACAGCGTCTGGCCGGAAGCTCGTGCATAGCCGGCAAAGACTACCCATTGGAGTGGCCGCTATGAGTCTCTTTTTTGTTAGCTTTAAGTTTCAGTTTAGATTTGACTTTATATGAATAAAGAGCTGTCGCTCATACATACTATACTCCGACAACCGTCGTTAAATTCTTATTACTGAAAAACTGTCTGAGTCCCTAGGCCAGCAGGTAAAGAAGGGCAGTCACCCTTCCAACATAATCTTCGTAATTCATCTTGGAGAATTCTACGGCCAGCCGGCCAACTACCACAGCGGCGGACCTTGCCACTCGCACCCCCCTGGATAAGCTGCAACTGCGAGGGACGGCCCGTGGGATATTTAAATAATTAATTGGCGCTCAACGCAAAAGTACCCACAGCGGTATAATAGGAACCATGTAAGTGAGCACCTCAGTCCTTATACTTCCCGGCATCTGCATTTGTGTGTAACTTATAATAAATAAAAGAAATAAATCGCGGCCAGAATATTCTTCTGCAGCTCGAATAAATAAAACAAGTAAATCACTGCCAGAATACTTTCTGCAGCTCCGCTTCCATAATTTGTTTGGTGTTAATTTAAAAAAATAAATACAATATTAATTAACATACTCATTATTTGATGACATTGTGGAATCTTAAATTGTGAAATTATATGCGTTATTATTATATTTGCTTCTGTGTGTTGTTTGCATTTTTAATTGCTAAAAAAAATATAAATATATCAGACACATAAAATATAAATATAGTATTAAATATCTCGGCCTCGGCGCAAGAGCGCCGCTGGGAAATAAATAAATTGTTAATTTATTTAAATAATTTTATTGGCGACAGAGCTGTCACATCCAATTGTGGGCATTTAATTTAGCCCTTTTGTGTCGTTGTGTTTTTAAAATTCTCTGTATTAGCTTTGCAACAATCTTGGGGTTATTTTTGTTTTTTTACTGCTTCCCCGCTCCGCGCCGGTACGCGAACCCGACACCACGCATTCACATTTCGGCTCTGTTAGCTTCGCTTCTTTGTTTACCATAGCGGCAGCCCAGCTGCCACGGCCCCTTTGCTGTACAATTTTGTTTATGTAAAGCTGCTTAGGCATGCAACTCTTGGTAGATGGAATTTAACATTGCTGTCCATGTCATTCCTAGATTATAGGGATACCAAACAAAATAGCGACTCAGAGTCAGACTCTGAGAGACTTCTAATTACTTCTACACCGAGGCAGACGGCTACAAGTGCCGCTCCCGATACAAACATGTCCATAAATGCGGATCAGCTCCAGGCTGTCATCCAGACGGCTATCGCCAACGCCCTAATAGAAAAGGCCGGCGAGGACCAGCGCAGGGAGAATGAAATGCGCCGAACTATAGAGAACTTAGCTAGGCAGGTGGCAGAGGCGCGGATATCACCCGCCCAGATGGAAACCCCCCAGATTAAAGTTTATGAACCGATTGATATCTCAGGCAATGTTCAATGCAACGAGCCCTTAGACGCCGTTAAATGCCTTCCCGAATTTACGGGGGCACAAGAGACATATGTCTCTTGGCGGCAAGCGGCAGTAGCTGCGTATTATATATTTAGAAATTATGTAAATAGCTCACGCCATTACCAGGCGGTAATTATTATTAGGAGCAAAATTAGGGGCCCTGCTGATGCCGTGCTATCTTCGTTTGGCACTGTATTGAATTTTGATGCGATTATAAATCGCCTCGATTTCACATACAGTGACAAGCGACCGATGCATGTCATAGAACAAGAAATGGGCACCCTCAGGCAGGGAAATCTCTCTCTGCTACAATATTATGATGAGGTCGAGAAAAAATTGACCCTCCTCACAAACAAAGCCACCATATTTTTTACAATTTACCTCTTCATTGCAATATTAACTGATCGTTCCCATCTATTATACTGTGTACTGCGCCGGGTAATAGTTTAAAGCCAGACCGTTTATTTTTGCATTGGCTTAGCATAGGAAACTGACATATTGCTATCGGATAACAACCGTTCTCTACCCTAGCAAAATCAAGATAAAAAACTGCTGTTAGTAATTGCGTTTCGCAATTGAAATCTGTCTCGATATGAAACTAAAGGCAGTGAAGAGCACATAAGTAAATGTAATGATAATGTTGCTTGTTTGGAACACAAATGGATATTAGATATTATTATGCCTTATCCATAGTTAATTATTTATTACTAAATGATAAATTTGTTTATTTACGAAGACTTTAAAGAGTGGAACTGATTACATGTTTTCTTGGGTAGACATTAGACTTCTGCATGAATGCATCCAAAACGACAAATGAATACCTTAGTCTAAACAGACACACTTTTTTTCTGCACAGTATATTTGGGTGTGAGTGAGTAGGGTAGTATTGTCTGTTTTGATTGACTGTGTTCTCACTCATTCCATAGTTGTACAGCTGTTGATGAGTACAGAAAAATTGGTGTGCCGTAGTCAACGCACTGTACAGTGTTTTGGTTTTCAGTATACTTACTGTACAGTAAGGTAAATTTCATGACTGGTACATACACACATATATAGATCTCGTGTGTATGTATGTCATAGAAAGAACACGATTAAAAATTGATTTGTATTTTCATTTCAAATGTATTTATTATAAAATAAAAAATTTAGAAATTATTAATATTTTAATTAAAACTAATTACAACAATTATTTTATGTTATTAAAGAATCTATATATAAGTTATTAATATTGGAATGAAGGAACATTATTTTATTTATCATGTCTTCAGTGGTGTCAATTTTTGACTGCACTCAACACACAAGCTGTACAGCGTGTTTAAAAAAGAACAAATGCTGTACTTACTTGTGCGTCTTCACAGAGAACGGTCGTGTTTTTGTTTTGCGCTCCGAATTTTCATTTTTCTTATTGAAACCACCGGGGTTTACTTAAATCTCTTCATCGTAGCTACACCTTTAAGTGTTTTCTAACAACTTTCCGTTCGCTTCGCGAGTGCATCGTGATTAACTTGTGTTTAGTAAACAAAAAGTTTTTATCATAATTTAATTCGGTGCTGGTTTGTTGTTATTGTTTTCTATTGCCCCTCTTTTCAGTCTTTCTCTTCGTCGTTGAGCGCTGTTGGAACGGCACGCACTCCAACGGTCAAATCTCTCAGAGGTGTTTTATACCGGAGTTAATCGGTTAATAATCCCGCTCTCTCTCTCTTTTCGTTTCTATATCGTTTCGTGGTGCCTAACATCAAAGATACAAATTCTGTAGTACCAAAAAGGGTTGCATGTGTTGTACCAAAAACGGTTACTTGTGTTCGGGTGCCCCAGCTTAAACATGTATTTGTTTCACGGCTCGCCCCAGACCTCTCATCACTGGATATTACGGCTTATATCCGTAACAAAATCCAAGTTGATGATTTGAAGGTCGAACAATTTAAATTTTCTTATGCTAGGAAAGTATCATCATTTAAGATTGGTATTCCTTGTGCTCTTTTTGCATCTGTGTGTTCCACCAGTTTCTGGCCCGAGGGCATATTTGTAAAAGAGTACGAAGCTAAGAGAAAAAAGAATAGTTCAGGGGAAATGGAAAACACCATTAAAGAACCATCCCCAGCGCCCTCCACATCCTCTTCTGTCCCAAAAAACTAGCCTCCTCTTTTCTTCTTTGCTATCAGAATACAAGAGGCTTACTTAGTAAGCTGACTAAATTGTATTCGGATAGTTTTTCTTTCCCATATAATATTATGGTATGTACAGAGACCTGGTTAAGGCCGGATATTCTTAGCTCCGAAATTCTCCCGGGTAAGTACACAATTTATAGGCTTGATCGTCAGTCCAGACGGGGAGGTGGAGTCCTGATTGCTGTCGACTCCACCTTTTCGTCTGAATTACTAACTTTCGAAGAATTTTATGACATCGAATTCCTAGGTATAAAATTATCGTTTCCCGGTAGTTTTGTATATATTACTTGTTCATATATCCCACCATCATCTGAGTTCCCTATTTACGCAAATCACCTTTCCGTTATTCAGTCCATTTCCAAAAAACTGTCGGATCGAGATCAGTTAATTGTATTAGGTGATTTTAATATACCTAGTGCGACATGGTCCCCTGACGAAAACTCTAACATTTTACTTCCTTTAGCGCAGCATGACTTTATTGACGGCTTGCTTGACATTGCGCTATCCCAAGTGAACCATGTTAAGAACTCCTTAGGACGTTTACTGGACTTGTGTTTTGTTTCAAATTCAGAAGGCGTTTGCCTATCAAGAACGCCACCACTTACACAACCGGAAGATCCTTATCATCCAACTCTAGAGCTGACTGTAGACGCAAGAACAGAGCTGAATAAAAAATCCGAAAAGTCGGTTAAACGAATCCGCTGCTTTCGTAAGGCAAACTTTCATCTTTTAAATACTTTTATATCCGGCTATGACTGGTCCGAATTTTATTCATGCACTAACGTGGCTAAGGCCGTTAATATCTTTTATAATGCATTGAATTCCTTCTTTTATCTGTGTGTTCCGTTATACTATCCGTCAATTTCAAATAAACCTCCATGGTTTAATAAAGAGTTGTCACACCTAAAAAATATTAAGTCCAGACTTTTCAATAAATTTAAAATGTGCGGTTCACAATCTGCCTTCTCTCGGTACCTAAGGGCTCGGTCAAATTTTATCGTGCTTAACGCCCGGTGTTATAAAAACTATTTGACTCGTTGTAGGGTCCAATTTTCACAAGATCCAAAACAGTTTTATAATTTTGTTAACACTAAGCGTAAATCCGCCTGTTACCCTGCATCACTATCATTCGAAAACTCTACGGCAAATTCTGATCAGGCAATTGCCGATCTATTTGCCCAGTTTTTCCAGACAACATATTCTGTTTCATCCCGTCCAAATCCGTCTTATTTAAATGCCATACCCAAGTCGAACTTGATTTTTGTCCGAGGTTAAGCGAAAGCTCCCTTCTTTTGGATCTTCATAAAGTTAAGCCTGTCTATTCACCGGGTCCGGACGGAGTTCCAGGCTGCGTGCTGAGGTACTGTGCTGAAACTCTGTGTAGACCTCTGTACAAATTGTTTACCTTGTCTTTAAAAACATCTCATTTCCCACTTATTTGGAAGGAGTCATTTGTCATTCCCCTTCATAAGAAAGGAAATAAATGCAATACAAGTAATTACAGAGGCATATCCAAATTATCCGCCATCCCAAAGCTTTTCGAAAACACAATTACACCCCATTTGCAACATCTTTGTAGATCGATTATATCTCCATGTCAACATGGATTTATAAGGCGAAGATCTACGACGACAAACCTCTTGGAGCTAACGTCTTTTGTAATAAATGGCTTTAGAAAGAACATGCAGACTGACGTAGTTTACACTGACTTTAGTAAAGCGTTTGATTCAGTAAATCACTCGCTACTTGTATTAAAGCTAGACTTATTAGGGTTTCCATGTGATCTTCTAACATGGATCTCAAGTTATCTGAGTGGTAGGACTCAACGAGTCCTCTTTAAAAACTCGATCTCTGATTTGATCCGAGTTACTTCAGGCGTCCCACAAGGAAGCCACCTTGGCCCACTTCTTTTTACTTTATTTATAAACGATCTCCCTCTAGTCTTGACAAAGTCGCGTGTCCTTATGTACGCAGATGACGTTAAGTTATGCCTGCAATATAACGAAATTTCTAGCAGTTCAGACTTACAATCTGACCTAAACGCTTTTCAAACATGGTGTTGTGAAAATCTTTTGGATTTAAATAGCGCTAAGTGCAAAGTAATGACATTTTTCGGGTGAACCCACAATATGCAACGTATACGCTGGGTGGTTGCGCGTTGTCTAGAATTACGCATGTCGATGACCTTGGCGTCCTCCTTGACCCTAAACTTAAGTTTTGTGACCATATTACTTCTATGGTGAATAAAGCCAGGGAGTACTTGGATTTATTAAAAGGTGGTCAAAGGAATTCGATGATCCCTATGTTACAAAGACTCTCTTCATTTCACTAGTCCGTCCAATCCTGGAGTACTGTTCTGCAGTTTGGAGTCCTCAGTATGGTGTACATATAGACCGGATAGAGTCTGTGCAAAAGAACTTTTATTATTTGCTCTACGGGGCCTTAACTGGAATGCAAGCCTTATTTTACCATCCTACTCTAGTAGACTTCTCCTAATTAATCTACCATCCTTAGTAAACCGTAGAACGATGCTTGGCACAACTTTTATCTATAAACTTATTCACGGGGATGTGGAGAGTCCCGAGTTACTGGGTCGCATAAGCTTCTCCGTGCCTAATAGAATTACCAGGAACTATGTTCCTCTTACATTAAATATTTGTAGATCTAACTTTGATATGCATGAACCGTTTAGAGTACTGTGTAACGACTATAATAGACTATACCACATTATTTCTACTACCGACTCTTTGCCAAGCCTAAAATCATTAATTTTATCTTACCTAGCACAAAATTAGTATTAGTATTAGTCTCGTACGTATTTGTAATCTTAGTCTGTCCGCTTCTACATTGTGCTTTTAACTTCTCGCGATCTCGTTTTTGCGCCTATTAGGCTCCGCGCGTAACAAGCACTGCTTGGTGTCGTAAGGGCCACTTGTTTGCGCTGATCATAGTGCATCAACGTCCGAATTACTCACGAAGACTACAACCATATACTGTTCTCACTCGAAGTGAGTACACTGTTTGTTGTTTTCTTCTGGCCTATAGAGTATACTGTACAGTAAAGAATTAGTGCAGTATTTTTAAGAACACCATACTACCGTACAGATCTGTTATGCTACATTTGAGTACATTCATGCAGAAGTCTAGTAGACATCCTCTAGCTAAGATGACCAAGGCGGAGTACCCCCAATGTTCGAACACTTCCCAGCTCAAGAATCCAATATAATTGATATTACAATAGCGGAATGCACTTTATGTAAATAAGGAAAAGGTATTTTTTTGGTGAAAAACATCAATGTTTCATCGATGTTTAAGCCCAATACTCAGATCCACAAACGAGTACGCTAGCGTAAAAACTTAACAACTTAGCTAGGCAGGTGGCAGAGGCGCGGATATCACCCGCCCAGATGGAAACCCCCCAGATTAAAGTTTAGGAACCGATTGATATCTCAGGCAATGTTCAATGCAACGAGCCCTTAGACGCCGTTAAATGCCTT